>NC_057797.1:266197289-266260622 GCF_018294505.1 Triticum aestivum | reverse complement strand
GCTCCCCGCCGCCCGTGCGTCCTCTCGTCGTGTCCAGGAGCTCCGCCGCTGTCCACTTCATCGAGCAAGCCGAGCCCCGAGCGCTCGCAACGCCCGAGTCCACCGCAATGACCTCGCCCGAACCGCCGTCGCCGGAGATCCCCTTCAACACCGTCGCCGCCTCAGCTCGTCCCCGAACCCGCCGGTGGCCTCTACGGGTGCGCTGTGAGCCTAGCTACCCCTCCTACCCTCCCTCTCTCGTTCCCGAGCCGTGTAGCGACCTCCCGGAGCTCAACCGCACCCACCACCGTGGAGCTCGTCGCCGACGTGCTCCCGGTCACCCTCCGACCACTCCACGGTGTCCATCATGCTCATTGTGTCACGTAGCACCTAACTACCTACTCCCCGCACCTCACCGACCCCCCTAACGACAAGTTCGACTTCGGCCGAACTCCGGTGGCCGCCAAAGTCGTCGCCGGCGCCAACTCCGGCCACCCCGACCCCAACGGACTCCACCAAGAGCTGCGGCTCGACCTCAGCTCCTCTCCGGTGGCCTCCGCGGCTCGTTTGGTTGCCAAAACGGCAAAAATCACTTCCGCCGCCGCGTCGGGCTCGCCGGCGGCTAAACGCCGGTGCAGCCGACCCGGGTTTGACCACGGGTGGGCCCTGGTTGACTCTCCTGAGTCAATGACAGGTGCGGCCCAGCCCTGTTAATTAAACAGGTTTAGTTTTAATTAAACTTTAACTAATCTAATCACACTGACACGCGGGACCCACTGTCAGGTTTGACCCGGACGTGTCCCGTTGACCTGCTGATGTCACACTGACGTCAGGCTGACGCAGTAATTGATTTTCTGGATTTAATCTAATATAGGAAATTCCAGAATATAGTTTAAACTTCAAAAATTCATAACTTTTTATCTGTAACTCCAAATCAGACAAATTATATATGAAAAATGATCAGAAAAATCCAGTCTATCCATCTGTACTATTCTCGTGCATGATTAAACAAGTTAACTTGATGTTTAATGCAGAACAAAGAAAAACACTTTAAAGGGCCATGTATGAGTTTGAAATTTGAATCTTTGATTCAAATTGGTTCAAACCCTTCTGGTCTTAGTTGCATTAGCCCAACACACTCATATTGCCATGTTTCATGCATGCATCATATTGTTGCACATTGTTTGGTGATGGTTGTGTATCGGTGTTCTTTGCGGCAGGTTCTGCCTCCGAGGAGTACGGTGATTACCCTAACGAAGAACCGTATCAGTGCATCGAACCATCAGGCAAGCAACCAACCATTTGATCATATCAATACAATCCCATGTTCTCGCTCCTGCTCTCTTTTACTGCATTAAGACAACGCGTTTCAAACTGCTGTGTGCTACGGTAGTTGAACCCACTTCCTCTGCATGACCTGTCATTGCCACAGTAACTAGATGAAACCCACTAGCATGTGTAGGAGTTGATTGAGCCATATGTATGTGTTGTTCCTACCTTGCTATGCCTGCTATGCTTAGAGTCGTGTCAGGTCTGGTTCATCTGGGTGATGGGCTAGAGTGAAATGATTATGTCGGTAATGAGAGTGGTGTGGCGAACACGATTTGGTAAAGGTATCGATGAAAGGCCATATAGGAGTACATGGTGGGTTGTTTCATTGAAGCCGACCTTAAGCACTGAGATCTGTATGTGTGATTTAAGATACAGCTACTACCATGCATTGGGCCCTGAAATATGACCCCGCTCGACTTCTTATCCACCCTAGTTCTTTGTCCAGGAGTTGCAAGTAGTTTCTGGTGTTTGTAGCCTACTGGAGGCCGTGGACAGCGCTGACCGTAGGGGTGGGCTGTGATGCGGTAGGTATGTGGCACGGTGTACCGAATACCCGTTAGGTATCTCAGGAACCCTGTTCACATTGTTTGGGGCTGTGAGCGAAACCTTGGCCGGGTCTCCTCATGGATGGAACCCGAATAGGCGATAAACCTGGACTAGAGACTTAGGTGTTTAGGTAGGTCGTGGTCTACACCCACGTCGGCTTTCGCTTGAAGTCTGCCGAGCACATGTCGTGTGCAGACACTAAGTGGTGGAAACATGTATGAAGAAGTACACCCCTGCAGGGTTATCATGATCTATTCGAATAGCCGCGTCCGCGGTAAAGGACTACTTGGTTGCCTATACAGTTCATAGACAAGTAAATGGAAACTACTAAAAGCTTCAAGATAAGTGTGAGTGCCGAGGATGGCTCTTCCGTAGGAAGACGGAGGTGGATCCTCGGTAGTGTATTGAAATGGTGAGTAGTGGACTCGTGTACGCAAAACCATTTCAAGTTGGAGTCTCATAGGATAGCCTAGCCAAGAGTCAAAGCTGGCTTGCTGCAACAACTCCACCAACCCTTCTTGATAATGTGCATGTATGTAGGATCTGATGTAAGTCTTGTTGAGTACCTTTGTACTCATGTTGCTATAATTTACATTTTTACAGAAGACGCTGCAACCCCTTCTGATGGGTTCTTCGTAGACGTTGACATCAATGAGTACGCTAAGGCCCAGGTGGTGATCCTGAGCTTGTGAAGGACCACGTAGTATAGCTAGGTTTTCCAAGCCTCTTTTATTTTACTAGTTGTCTGTACCCAGACAAGTTACTTCCGCTGCTGGTTTGTATGACTGTATGACTTGAATGCTGGGTTGTGTGACCCGTACCTATGTGTATGTTATGTATGGCTCTCTGAGCCTTAAATAAAGTACTTGTGTCGTAGAGTCATGTTGTGATGCCTTGTTGTATTTGCACATATCGAGCATATTGTGTGTATGATTGAAATGCTTGGTATGTGTGGGATCTGACTATCTAGTTGTTTATCCTTAGTAGCCTATCTTACCGGGAAATGTCTCCTAGTGTTACCACTGAGCCATGGTAGCTTGCTACTGCTCTGGAACACTTAGGCTGGCCGGCATGTGTCCTTCTTCGTTCCTGTGTCTGTCCCTTCGGGGAAATGTCACGCATTGAGTACCGGAGTCCTGTTAGCCCGCTATAGCCCGGTTTACCGGAGTCCTGCTAGCCCAGTGCTACAGCCCGGACCCACTTGCTGATGACCGACACGTTCGTTGCTGGGTCATGGATGCCTGTCCCTGTAAGTCTGTGCCACTTTGGGTTTACGACTAGCCATGTCAGCCCGGGCTCCTTATCATATGGGTGCTAGCGACACTATCATATACGTGTGCCAAAAGGCGCAAACGGTCCCAGGCAAAGGTAAGGCGACACCCGTGGAATACCGTGCGTGAGGCCGCAAAGTGATATGAGGTGTTACATGCTAGACATGTGTGGCATCGAGTCGGGGTCCTGACATGAAATCACCTGATGTAATGATTTGCCTATGGGTTCAGGCTCCAAATTACTCCTTTATGAAATCGGCAAACAATAGCACAATACCAAATTACCAATACATATGACAGGCACAATAATTAGGATAAAGACCAGTACCAACCTGTGTGAGGTAGCATATCAATTACTATTTCCTTTGACTGGAAGCCGAGATAAGCCAAGCGACTGATAGCAAAGGAAGAAAGCAAGCAGAGATTAGCGACTGGCAGGAAAGGACGGAAGCTGTCGAGGCAATGAAGCACCCAAAGTTTTTGTGCAGTTCCACCAAAATCGAGCATCCCTGTTGGCACATATATTGAGAGAGTGAGATTATTGTAATAGTGGGACTAGTTGATGAAACATACACTAACAAATAGAAGCACCCTCATTATCTTAATGGGTAAAGTTAGCAACATAGTAGACTTTCTTAAAGAGAGGTATTAGTTTATTTAATCAGTGCCAATTAGCTCAACTCAACACTCAAAGCATTGCCATTTATCATAGGTTGCAAAACTTTAACGTGCAAAGATAAAGGAGTTTCTCATGACAGTAGCACGATACAAATAGAGATGACAGCAAACTAATATGGATGAAGGCCTTAGGCCCGTACCAACCTGAGAAAAAAAGCTTATTCATGTAGTCCCATAAGAGATGATAAAGCACTCACTAGAATCACACAATAGTATATATTTTTGTGCACTTCAAATGTATGGTTGAAATCACTCTTGTTTACCAGTGCTGAGATTATATCGAAAGATTATCAAGAACTTCCAGCAGAGTTAAAGCACTGGCTGGGATACAGTTCATTGTATTATCTTGTGTAGTTCCACTAAAATGTATGATTGACACAACATGATCCCTGTTTGCACAAGTAGGAACAAGGTGAAACCTTCATTAGCTTAGTGAGAAAGGATAGGAAGACATTAGCATATTACTCAAACAGTAGAATCAAATTCATGATGGACAATACGCAAAACATTGCCTCATTGAACCAATGGCAATAAATTGACATGCAAAACAATAGCACTATTATGTCATGACACTAATAATATTCCCTTCCTGCTCCACCACATGATTCACCTCCATAGACAAACATACACACGTACATGATTCAGCATAGGGTCCTACTAAAGATCTGTTTAACTCCAACAGGAAAATTAGGCAGTAATAAATTAGTGGTACTTAAGTACTCCTAATTAATTAAGTGAGACAGCAGAAGTGGAAGGGCTCCTTGGAGGATCGTCTCACATGTAAGGTAGTCGTTGCCGGAGCCCTTGAATGGCCTTGACTGAGGCCTCTGGCTTCAGCAAGATTGCCTTGGCACTGTTTATTCTTCTTCTTCTTCCTCTTCATGCTCTGTTTCTCTTTCTCCTCACCAGTTGGTGAAACCAACTACATGATTGGCCTTCTAATTCAGAATTGGTTTTGTCCGTGAGGGAGTACAAGTGTACTAGTAAAAACAGCACTATTTTCTCATGGCAGTCGGAAAATAGAGATGAACACATGCATTAAATATCATTCTTACCTAAAGGAAGGTTATGGCACAAATATGGATGATGAGGATTGGAACACAGATCTCCCTTTGTGCAGTTCCACCAAAATGAACCAACTGTTCCATTCTGACATTCCAGTTAAACAGCACAAAAGTCACTTCTTTTAAGAAGAGTTTTGTGCAGTGCACCGAAAGGTCACAATAGCAACCAGGTGAATTGGATATCCATGTTTGCACAAAAAGGCACAGAGGAAATAGTCAGAGTCTCAAACAATTATAGGCAAAAACATGTGGCTAAACTTGTCATGGCTTATAACAGTGGCATGGCTTCATTTTTACCAGGGACATTAGATTAAGAACAGCTAAGGCTGCGTTCGGTTCACAGGTTTGGTGCAGGATTTTCGTAGGAACGCAATTCCTATGGTATTCTTTCCCTTCCAACCGTTCAGAACACGGGAAAGGTGAATAGTGTTTCATAGGAAAGCTAGTCTAGTAGTACTGATTCCATAGGATTAGAAACATCCACGCGCTGCTCATTTTATGGGCGGAAGCCCGAGGCAGGCGCTCGCTGCCATGCGTTAGACAGGTTGCTGTGATGTGTTGCCGGAATAAAAAAATCAACCTATGTGTGGTACGTGAGGTGAGGACAAGAGTAGTCACTGTGCAGCTGAATAAAAAAATAGCATCTCATACTGCCAAGCATGCTACTCTAAAAAACAAATCTGTACATTTCGTAGTCCATCCGAACACATTCTCTTGAGAGTTTCCTCTGGTTCGCTGTTCCATAGTTTTATACCTACATTCCTTTCCTATTCCTCTATTTTCATCAAGACATATGTTTTCTGCCCCATTATTCCGAACGGAGCCTAAATATTTGGTATAAGGGCATGGGACAGTGGGTGCACCAGCAGTCCAGCACCATGTACATAAACAGGGGCATGTAGTGGTGATTCACAGTTTGTTGCCCCGAGAAACAAACATCCAAGAAACATATCTGGGTTGGTCCCATTTTTGTTCACTCTAGACACCTACTCCTATGTGTGGATACCAAATCTAGTCCTGGTCATACCACTGTGTATAGCGTTACCCCTATATTTCCCTTTTCGACCAAGAGACCGGTTGGATGACCAGTCTGTACTACTTTCACCCCCTTTCCTTCCTGTTTGTACCAAGTCCGATGTACATACTAAATTCCCCCACCCCCACTTTATTTCTTGTTTGAACCAAGTACTCCCTATGTCCGAAATTACTTGTCATCAAAATGGATGTGTCTAGAACTAAAATACATCTAGATACATCAATTTCAATGACAAGTATTTTCGGACGGAGGGAGTACAAGATTCGACTCCATGAAGTAGCTTTACCTCTAACAATGGAAGAAAAAAATATGTGACGTTGGACAATCCGATCGAGAGGGGCTGAGGGGTAGAAAATGATGCACATGCAGCGACGTAGCGAGATGGGGAAGTAGAGCTAAGGCGGTTTCGAACAAAGATATACCTAAAGGTCGTCGAGATGTGGATAGGTGGGCGGCGGGAGGCCGGATCCGCCCACAGGCAACAACGAAGGGATCGGAGGACCTCCCGTGCCGGTGCTCGGCCAGAGATAATGGTGCGGCCGGAAGTGGGCCTCCTCCCTCGCTGTCGACGACGGCCTAAACGCTGCCCCTACTCCCCTTCACCGACGGAGGGGGATACGTCCGGATCTGTAACCAGCGGTGAGGATAGAAAGCCAGTGTTTTTTGAAGGGAGAAAGACAGTGTTACTACCCCTATCTTGTTTAGATCTAGAGAGGATGAGAGTGTGTGAATAGAGCAACCCTAGCAAGCAAGCGCGGAGGCTCCGGCCTATATATACGTAGTGGGGTAGTTTTCCTTTTTCACTCCATCAAAACAATCGTTTAAAATTCTATACTACTACATGCCAGGTCGCGGGTTTTTTTAGTTGTTGATTGTTTTTTGAGATAGCTACCCGCTTTTTCCAAGTGGTGTTACGGTGTGCCAGATTGCACTTTGTATCGTTCAAGTCTGGTACTACAAGTCCCTCCATTAAATGAACAACCACCCCCTCGTAAAAATTGTGAACAAGCCCACGGCTAAAATTAGTGGAAACGTGGGTTGCCCCAACATGCATTATTATTTATATTTTCTACTCCCTCCATTCCTAAATATAAGTCTTTTTTATTAGCCACACCTAAGACAAGAATTTTTTTTATTAGCAGTGAACCCCACATGTCATAGACACAAAAATTGTGGCAAGATTCCCTTAGGCAAGACAAAGTGTGTCTAACAATTTAAGCAACTCAGGTTAGGCAAGTGTGGCAAGTGTGGGAAAAATAATGTGGCAACATAAGACAAACATAGTCACAATCCAAACAGCCCCGTAATTTTTTGTGACATGCATGAAAATTTGGTTAGTTAAATTTGTAGTCAAAATTTGGCAAGGTGCATCAAATCAACACATGCAAGTATCAAAAGGAAAGTCGCGGCATGCATGCATGCGTTGTACTCCCTCTGTTTCCAAATATAAGTCTTTTTAGATATTGCAACAAGTGACTACATATGAAGCAGAATATGTCTACTCCTACATACGAAGTAGCCCATTTGAAATGTGTAAAAAGACTTATATCGAGTGCAGTGCTTTGATGTGTCGCGTCAACTCGTACAAGACCGAGAAATTTGATTACTACAACGCCCTCTCCCTCGCGGACTGAGCTCCGGTGCCTTAACTGCACCTGCCTTTGGCTGCATGACAGGAGGGCCAACCACCTATTGGGCCCACCTGTCATAGGCGCAAAGGCAGGAGCAGTAAGTAGAAGCTTTCCCTACACGCTATCCCTCCCGTACGAGGTGGACGGACATGCAGCAGTGGATTCGATACTGTAGAAGTAGGAGTAACATCATTGTTCGTCTTCTCGAAGAGGCGAAGAGCCAAGCGCAACCCGAACGTGTAGTTGCGAACGCTCGCGTGGTGCGGTTCCTTGGAGTACTAGCTAGGCTCTTGCATGAGACAAAATTGCTATTGTTTAACAACTAAACTCCATTATCCATTGGTTGATACTCATTCTGCATAGGTCCATGCGCTTAGCACCATTTCCTCCTGGGGTCACCAATGTTTATTTGCTAATTAATAGCATTGCATGCAATGAACTAGCCATTGCAAGTCATTAAAAGCATGCACACCTCTCATCTCTTATTGGTTGATATGTCAAGAAACAAGAAACAAGGTAGAAGTTAATGCACCACGCCTAAGTGTTTTGGGACTATTTGGTTTTCATAAGATGACTTACACACCTAGACGGAGGGAGTAGTATAGCCCTGTAAACCGGAAAGGAGTGTTTGCCTTTCTAGAGATTTCAACAAGTGACTAGACTACACCGTGTGCAGTACTCCCTCCCTTCCGGTTTATAGGGCTCAAATCTCAAATCTCATGAACCAAGGCATTTTGCGATTGGAGGAATGTATCTCATACTTTACAAAACTACCCTAATTAAACTCATGCATTACTTACATAGTTCTCTCATTTTCCTCTCCGCCTTGGTCGCGGTGCACATGCGGGACATTTCAAAGCATCCGGGCCCGCGTGCCATCCACCAAATCACAGTGAGGTGCTACAATCGAGACTCACATGTCACCCCGGTGTGGCCGTCATGACCCGTCATATCACAAAACCCACACCTTTACCAGAAGTGGTAAGGTGGCCTCCAAGTTGGACTGGATGAAGCAACCATCATTTCACTAGAACGCTCGTTCAAGCCCTTTATTCCCTTTCTTGAAGAAAACCTCACTCCAGGCTACTCACTTCTGCCATTTTTCTTCTGTACCGACGAAGGAAAGGTGGGCGAATCAGTTATGCTGCTATATTTTCATTCCAAGAATCTTCTTTTTGCGAAGCACCGACCGATTCTCACATCCTATTCTTTTCCCGTTTTCATTGCGATTGTGGTTTCCTTTCGATTGCTTTTTGTTTGTCAGTTCATTGATGGATCCTGGAGCACTAGGCAAAGAGTTGCCGGCGGACAACCCACTGGAGACAGCGATCTCCAGGAAGCGAGCACCGACCAACGAGTTGACCATGTTGGCGGGCCAACCCATGGAGACGAAGAACTCCGAGAAACAAGCACTGGCCAAAGAGTTGAGTACGTTGGCAGATAAACTCCTCAATCTAAGTTGGAAGAACAGCAAGGGCCCCACCGTGCCTACCCCAGGAACTCTGATTGCGACCTATGTGAGGCTCAAGACCGAGTTTGAGGAGATAGTCGCCGTTGAGAAGCAGTATTCCCCTGGCAAGGTGATGGCCCCCATCGAGGACGAGGAGATGGCCCCCGGAGGGATGAGATCCCCCGGTGAGCTGCACAAGGTAAAAAATAATGGCTTATTACCATAGTTCTGGCTTTTGATTATTTGCAATGTGCTTGCTAATATGTTAGGGTTGTGCAGGCGCCGGTGGACGTCCTTGATGATTCCGATGTCGTGGCCTGTCCTGTTGGCATCGCCCCGGAGATCGATTCCGATGTCGCTGTCCATCCTGTGGACATCGCCCCAGAGATCGATTCCGATGTCGCGGTCAGTCCTGTGGACATCGCCCCAGAAATCGATTCCCATGCCGTTGTCCGTGCTATGGTCATTGCCCGAGAGATCGATGACAAGAAATAGTTGGTCGCGCTAATCCTTCAGGGTAGTTTGCATTGCCCTGTGTTCAATTACTAGAACGATGCGTGTTATCAAACCATCTTAGGGATAGTGTACTGTCTTGTGTGGGCGGATCTTGCTACTTTTGTTTGATAGTGAATCATGCAATGAATCATGCGAACCCTCTCCGAGTTATGGAAACAGATGTATCCTCACCAGCTTTTGATGTAATATATGGCATGCTTAGATGTAAGTTTGAACTGTTTATCATATCAGCAGGGCTTGTGTGATGATTCTTGGTGTTAGTAGGCTAGCTACTGTGCGAGCTATAGTACTTGCAAAACACTCACCAAAGAGAAACGTTGGGGCTGATGAGCTCGTGGTACGCTTATACTTATCCGTCGTCGATCGACCAATAGCCCTAGCTCCTAAAATTGTAGGCTTAGTGATCGATCAGACAATAGTTGACATACATTCAGGCCTCATTTGGTTCATAGGGTAGGAAAATCATAGCAAAAGTACAGAGAACGTGCAACACAAAATCATAGCAGTGTAGATACGTACTCCCTCCGTTCCAAAATAGATGACCTAGGCGGGCTAGTTTGGCCTAGTGGGTTTCAGTGATATGACGTGGTACAGTGCCGTCCAGTCTTCGTGTGTGGTAGTAGTATTGCGAGTACAGTAAGTTTTCTTGAAGAAGCGGAATTCAACGAAGTCATGATGGTTCCTTCGTCCGAACAACTTACAGTGGGAAAGGTTGGGCCTGCGATACGACAGGGGTAGACCAGGATAATTTTGTGCATGGCAGGTGGACCAGGATGGTCGACGTCCCACATGTCGGCGAATGAAAGTATTCTTTCCAATATAGAGGACGAGCAACGAGTATTCATTGTTTATTTTTGATGAAAGCTATTGTCTCCACTGTTACGACGGAGGAGTGTGAAACACGGCAGCCCAGTGAACTTGGCATGTGCACCACTCCCTCCTTCCTCATGTAATGCCCAGGTTACAGCTTTTTCTCACTTTCTCTCTATCTATTTCCTCTCATATGTTTTTTACCTTTCTTTTTTTAAGACACAATTGTTTTTATGCCTTTTTTTAGAATTATTTTTTCATACCTAGGAGCACGTGTAGAGACGGACTCTTGCAGAGCCCACTCCTTGACTTTGTCAATGCCTCTCTCTCCTCCACATAAGGAGTACTACTTGCTATGCATGCATGCGGCGGGCAGCTGGCGTCTTGAGGGGCCAGGGCGGTGAGAGTGGGCTTCGGAAGCGGTCCGGACTCTAGCATGGCCCACCTCACATTATCACCATATATTTCTTGGAGTCCATGCGCGGCGGGCAGGCGATCTCTTCTCCCTCCCCCGTTTCTCTCTTCTCAGCCGACGCCCGCCGAGCGATTAGATTTTTTCTATCGACGGTTTATTCAATTACGGCCCCACATGTCAGTGAAATTGCAAGACAACGCGTGTCCCCTCTGGTGAGCGGCGTGCGAGCCGGACTGTCGGGGTTGCGACATGTACGAGTCGTAAGTGTGCCGCCTTTTCCTTTAGAACTTGCGAAGCGTAACATTTTTGCGCGATCGATCGATAGAAATCCAGAACAAAATGACGAGGGCGGTGCTTTCCCACTCGTTAGGCGGGCTAGTTCGAGTGATATGACGTGCTACAGTGTCGTCCACTTGCTCCATTTTTATGTAAGCAAGAGTTTACACTCTTACGCGGGAGGAGTATGAAACACTGCGGATCTGATTTTGATCGAGGGATAACTGTTCCCTGCCAAATAATGGAGGATTGTTAGCGATTATAGCATGATAGTTAGGGCATCTCCAGTGCTGGCCCACAAATTTACACCGGCATCTGTCCGAGGACACTGATGGATGCCATCCGATGCTGCCCGCATACCATTCGACAACTATATGAACTAACAGGATGAAATTCGTGCAAACAAAGCAAATTTCAAATTAACCAGATGAAATTCATTACATTTCGAAAACTTTTTCCTACAAACTGGACGAAATTCATTACATATTTCGCACAAACCGTACTAAAACCTACTGTAAACCTAATCTAAACGATCGCCGGCGCCCGACCACCATGTCCGGCCATGAACCCGAGAAAGCCGACCATTGCCTTTGCCTCCTCCTCATCCGCCTCGATAACCTCCTCCTCTGGAGCACAAGGTTCTGAAGATTTCCGCCTCCACGTCGTCGTCAAGCGGCTAATCGACCGCTGATGTTTACCCCACCAAGCTTGGCGTCGACTGAGTGGAGTAACGGTGGCCTTCCCGGGACCAGAGCAGCGGCGACCTACCATGTACTACTCTTCCTTGCTGCCGGCTGCACCCGCGCACACGCGCCGGCTTCGTGGTCGTGGCGGCGAAGGGCGGCCGGGGGGTGCCGGCGATCTCCTTCGTTTGCTCCTGCGACAGTACGTCGAAGAGAGCTTTGGAGCGCGCCTAGAGCGGAGCCACCGATGTCCCTCGTCAGCTCCTGCGACAGTACATCCAAGAGAGCTTCGGAGCGCCAGGAGGCCATGGTTGAAGTGGTGCCGACAGAAGGAAGGGACCGGAGGAGAATAAGTGTGGGTCTTTTGCTATGGCTGGGACCTGGGGCTCAAGTTAATATAGCGGGCGAATGGCAATGAGCCGCGGTAGACAGATGGACAACTGGCGCCGGAGTAGGTTCGTCGGGCGTGAATGTGAACACTGCTTCAGTGACTTAACTGCAGATGCGTTTGGGTTACTGACATGTGGGCCCAATGGGCATCTGGCCCGCATGTCAGTGACACACCAATTGCACCTGCAGTTAAGTCCGGTGAATGCGGCATTGACATTCTGGAGAGACTGTGACCGTTTCAGGCGGGAAGCGCGCGCTAGCGATGGAAGGGGTTTGGGTGTGTAGTGGCACTAAGATCGGTCGCTCACGATAGTACATACTCCATACCATACTACCATAGTACCCTCTCTAGCTTAGGATGTTTTATAGATTGTCGTTGTGATGGACGATATACATGAGCAAGGTGGTCCGAGTATGACCGTTGGTGTTGAGCCAGGTGAATACATGCTCGGCGTTCGCGTAGGCCTCCATCAAATGTCTAAACAGTAATGTCAGGCACCGTCGGGGCGCGCAGGTGATGGGCTCGCCATTTGCGTTGCACCATGAGCAGGACTTCGATTTAGAGGGCGACGTGCATGCATTAGCATGCTTTGACAGCGTGAGCGTGAGTGTCTGATGCGAAGTATTTCATTTTCATTTGGCTGACGAGGGTGCGTTGCAGCGACGAGTCCGTGGTTTGATTCCCCACATACGCATAATTTTGTTTTTTATAGTATTTCTTTCTCCATTGACAGGTAGGCATGCATAATAGATAAAGAACACGAGCTGATGAGGCGCATGCGGACTGTTTGACTGGTCAGCCAGACAAATATGGAGCTATACGCTGAGCCAGTGACCGTATAATCACCATATCTCGTATACAATGATCAAAGTGAGCTATCAAGACAAGTTCGATGACCGCCAATGCATTTTACTCAGTAATAAATGACCAGGATTGAAGGGGAATCCAAATTTGCTTCGTCTTCTGTCCTTGAGCTCTTGACAAACCAATGCACTATACGGTTGTCAAGCCACTCCACCCCAGAGCTCTCACCAAGCGTCATTCATGCCATCGCGCTGCACACTAACCGGTAAGGCAGCGATGGCATCCCGCTGCGCCGAGTTCCTCGCCACCCACGACCGCACACAAAATGGTAGGGAAGCGATGGCATCCCGCCGTGCCGAGTTCATCGCCGCTCGCGACCTCACAACTATGTGGGAGGAATTTGAAGAGGCCAAGACTGAATGGGGGGTAGAGCAAGAGGCGGCCAAAGCCGCACAGAGGGAGCGGAAAAGTCAGAAAGCACTCAAGAAAAGAGAGGCCCACCACCGCAAGAAAGAAAAGGACACACGCGCTGCTGCGGAGAGGTCGGCAGAGATCCAAGCACGGTGGGGTGTCGCCGACAAAGCCGGGAAGGAGAACGACGGTGTCTGGCCAGCATGTGAGAAGTAGTAGTACTAGTAGTTAGTGTGTGTGTCTGTGTCTGAGTACGAGCATGTACCAATACTACTAGTTACTACTGTAGTTTTTAGAGCAAATTACTAATACATTAGCCTAGACTAAATGGAAAAATTCCTATCCTAAGCATCAAATGGCATCTCTTTCTCTATAGGAATTGAGATGCATGTCATCTCACTTCCTATGATTTTCATATTCCTATCCTATGAACGAAAGGAGGCCTCTGTTGGAGTAACTACTGTAGCGAGCAGTACTGCTGGTACAGTAGTTTTCTTCAAGAAGCGGAATTCAACAAAGTCATGATGGTTCCTTCATCCGAGCAACTTCAAAGTGGGAAGTGGGCCTGTGATTTGACGGCTCATTAGTCATTGTTACTGCGGCGCGACGACCTGGGTGACTCTCCCTTGAAGTTCTGCGTGCATGGCAAATGGACCAGGATGGTCGACGTCCCACATGTTGGCGAACGGAAGTATTCTTTCCGATATCGAGGACCAAGGAAACCGCGTGGTATAGTATCACTGCTGATTGGTTCACAAAAAATAGCATCACTGCCGATTTATAATTATTCTTTATTTCTGATGAATGCTAGCGTTTCAACTCTTATGACGAAGGGTGCCAAACACGGCACGTGCTGGACGTCCCACACGTCAGCGAAAGGAGTGGGACATGAACCGCGTGGTAGATCCCAGTGTAAAAAAACAGCGTGGTAGAGCGTCTCCACTTCTTCCACTTCTGGGTCGAAGACCACACGTAGTAGTACTTAGTGGTATGAACGATACAAAATGCGACCTGGAGAGAAAGAAACGTCTAGTTGGAAGGTCTCGGGGCATACACGTAAACAAATATAAAAGTTAATATGTGCCTCCAACTAATATAGTAGTAGTAGAGTACTTAGGCACGTACTCCATAACATCACCATGCATTGCATGTACAACATTTAGTGGTAGTACGTAGTAAGAGACAAATGCCGCCCAAGAGTTCCCTTCTCGACCTACTTTTGGGTGTTTGGTAGAGTGTATGGAGGGTGCATGAGTCCACACTAGTTTAGCACAAATACACTAGAAGCATGCATGAAGAGGGGTGTTGAGTTGAGCATGCATGAAGAGGGAACAACTATACTGAGACGAGAACGCAACCAAACACACCCTATATGCCACGCATGTTCATACCATTTGTGCCTTTCTACTTCACTTACTGCGCTACATTACTCAGGTTCGTGCGTCCACTCCTGGGTACATGTCCGTCTCATAGTTCCAGTCCCACGTTTTCTTCATATAGATGGAACGATCCTTGCATAACATGTGCACCTTGATGCTAGATGTCTCGCGTGTTGGCAAAAGGATGAACAAAGCTCACGTAAAAAAATAGAGTGGAAGAACATAGATTTCAGATGACCGAGAAGGAGCAAGGAACCTCGTGGTGGAGCATCTGCACTCATAATATTTAATATTATTTAGTGATATAAAATTAACGAATCATCTCCACAGTGGACTGGAAGAGTACGAAACACGGCAGCCCAGTGTAGTTACATCATACTAGTACATGGCTAACCCATGCTATCACCATATTTCTTGGCTTCTGTGCGACACCTATCTCTAGTAATCCAGCAGCCTGTATCGCTTCTCCCTCCTCGTCTCTATCAAAGTGCGGCGGGCTGGCGTTTCTGCCGTCTATTGAGGTCGGTTAACTATCACATGTTAGCGACATGCCAAGAGCATTCTAAAAAAATTCTTTCACATTCCGTTTTCAAAAATAAAAAAATCCTTTCACGTACGAATTTGCCTGTATGCTTTGAGCAACTTGCATGTCCTATACTGCTCCTGTTTGATACTCTAACTTAGCTAGAGGTTAGACTAACTCATGACTAACCCTGAACTAACTATAGCCAAAGAGATGTTTGGGTGACAGGGTTAGATTGACAATAAATGCACTTCATGGAGAGAGAAAAGTGATTTTTCAGTGGTCCCAATGAGAACTATCTCCAGTTAGCACCTCTTGGGTGGGATAGTTTTTTTTGGTGGGTTCGGTGCAACTTGCTCCAATTTAAACCCTCATGATTGGATACTTGAGGGCTATTTGAGCCCCAACTAGCTCAAACTAACTCTAACCCATGGATCCAAACAGGGCCTATGGCCAGTCTCGACGCGGAGCGGTCGCGTGCACCGGGAAGCGGCGCTCTCTCGGCCGTCGCGCCACATCAAAGCCGGTGCCAGTGAGAGGTCGCCTCCGCTCTGGCCGGGCATTAATGCGGCACTGACGCTCCAGGGCGACACTGGCCGTTTAACGCGGGAAGCACGCGCTGGCAATGGAGTATAGGTTTTGAACCGTTTCAGGTGTAGTACTGGTAGTTTGCAAAACTACTCAATTATTGCACTCAGTTTCCTAAGAAATTGTGGTAAAAAACCTTACTCCACAGCCCGCTTCCCTTCTCCTTCCTCTTCCACCGCTCGCGCACGTCCGCGGGAAGCGACCGGTCAACCCTTATATAGGAGTGCTAGCACAAAAAGATGCATGCATGACCACTAAAATTTCCATATTAAAGCGTCGCTCCGGCGGGAGTATGGCGTATGTTGTTACCTTCGGCCGACCCATGGCTACCGGGCGACGGCGACCAAAGAAGAGGCGGTGGGAGGGGAATGAATGCAGCTACTATTTGGGTTCGCCTTCCGGCTTAAATAAATGCGCAGCATCACGTGTACCCGTGGGTGCACAAATTGTAACATACGTGTCTGCTTAAGTGGAAGTCACATAACTGGTGTGTGTGTGTGTGAGAGAGAGAGAGAGAGAGAGAGAGAGATTCTGAGAGACAGAGTGCGTGTGTGCGACTCTACTCTTCGGACATGTACTCAACCTTTTACATCGGGATATAAGTATAATGGTATTTACTTTAGCTAGTGATTTACGTGGCCATGTTAACATGGTTGTGTCAAAAAGTGTCACTTCCTGATCGTGATTTGCGTTATATAATTACAAGCAAGATTCTCGTGCATTGCAGGGAACATCAATATGCATTTTTTACAACACACCGGTTGTGATTGACCCATGCAGGAGTAATCCCATGTGTAAAAACTAATGATATCTCGAGAATGTCATCGAAAAAAAGAAAGATGAGAGATAAGGCGAGGAGGAGTGAAGCGTGGTGGTGACTGGTGGTTGGAATGGGCGGAGGCATGGAGATGGACGGCGCCGGCAGGCGGCAACGGCCACCATGCATGCTAGATTGTTCCAGAGACTTATTCCTTTTTTAATTGCCGAGCAATGAGGTTGCGGGAGATAATGATGTGGAGAGAGGTGCGGGTATCTTTTGTAAAATTATCATAGTTTGCTTTCTATCCTCAAATATAGATCATATGGTCTGTATTACAAGATGGCAGGCACACCATCACTGCCAACTCATTTTTTATAAGGGTACAGATGATAAGTTTGCTGACTACTAAAGTAAAGTGGAATTTGTCCATGTTATGCAAGTAAATAAAGGTGATTGTTTATCATACGGGTAAGGTTGGATGAAGGGTGGTAGGAACAAATGCTCCGCCTAGAGCATGTGTGTGTGAGATGGAGTCTTAGTGTGTGTGTGAGAGAGAGAGAGAGGAGAGAGAGAGAGATGGAGTCTTAGTTCATGTGTGTGTGTGAGAGAGAGATGGAGTCTTAGTTTGTGTGTGTGTGTGAGAGAGAGAGAGATGGAGTCTTAGTGTGTGTGGGGGGTGCGTGCATGCGTGCGTGTGTGTGTGTGTTTGTGTGTGTGTGAGAGAGAGGGAGAGAGAGATGGAGTCTTAGTGTGTGTGGGGGGCGCGTGTGTGTGTGTCGCGGAGTCCTGTGTGGCGGATGTAATTTAAGTGTGCATGGCTTCATCATAGAGAGGTGATGTGTATGGCAGAGGCCACCAACGATGGGGTGCGAGAGAGAAAGTTCCCGTAGATAGGGAAGAGAAGGTGTGTGCGCGTGAGAGGAATCGACATCGAGAGAACGTGTTTGTTCGAGAGACACCGAGGAAGACTACTATATATCGATGGTGCATGTAGGCGGGAATTAAACAAACGGATGGTCTTATTGGTTTCGGGGATATAGGGGAAGAGTGAGAGGCGGGGGTAGCTAGAAGGAGATTGTTAAGTGTGAGTGTGTGTTTTACACATCCAGGCGGAAGTTATGTGCACAAAAGAGGAGAACGATTCGATGTGGCGTTAGGATTGAGGGTAATTAACTACGTATGGAGACATAGAGACCTTGAACGTGCATGTGTGAGAGGTATACATGTATACGTGGGATGTGTGTGTGGTGTGCGCGCGCATGATCGAGATAAAAGAAAGAAGACATAAGTCATAAGATCAATGACATGGGAGAGACAGATCGGTATGACAATATGCATGCATGTGAGAATGCAGGGAAGAAGGCCCGACAATTGAGCATGTGTTTTTGTCTTTAAGAGATAGTGGCGTGGGCTGGAGCATGCATCTATGGCGAGCAGAGGGAGTGAGGCACAACGATTGTGCAAAAGAGACCAACCTATAAATGCATATGTATGGAGAGACATATATAGTGTGGGTGATAGGAAGCAAGACTCCGTGCGAGAAAGAAATGTTGACGGAGAAACTACAGATAGATACAGAGATGGAGATGCTAGCTAGAGGGACATCTGCTAGTTTGGGTGTTGGAGATGACCGTCGGGTGGTTCAAAGGGTGAAGTTATATATGTGTGTGAGAGGGCACTTGACTGCATGTAGAGAGAAACATATGTAGTGTGTGTGATAGGAATCAAGAGTGAGGGTGAGAAAGAAGGTTGATGGAGAAACAGATAAATAGAAAGATAAAGATGCTAGCTAGTGTGTGTTAGAGATAGGAGTCGAGTGGATCAGAAGGCTAGGTTATGTGTGTGGGTGTGAGAGAGATAGAGAGAGGGTGCATGTGAGTCACATACAAACAGATATCAGAGAGAAATGAGATCCAGAGAGACAGAGTTTTGTGTCTGTGAGAGAGAAAGATATTTCACAACGAGAGTGATAGCTAGAGAGACATACGAGGGAATGCAAGATATATCTAGGGAGAGAGGGTGTGTGTGAGCGACATACAAGAGAACAATGGAGAAATATGAGACCATGGGAGACAGAGTTTGTGTTTGTGTGTGAGAAAGAGATATTGAAGAGGAAGAGTCATAGGTTCTCATATCTAAGGAGCAAAAGACATCTCTGTATGAGGGGTGTGCGAGTGGCACACATGGGAATAGTAGAGAGAAATGAGACCCCGGGAGACAAAGTTTTGTGTTCATGTGAGAGAAAGAGATTCCACATGGAGAATCATAGTTAGAGACACATAGCAGGGAGCGAGATATACTTAGAGAGAGATAGAGTGATGAAGGTCGAGGGAGAGAGTACCGTCAGTGTGTTACGAAGATAAAAGATCATTGTCGACATACATGTAGCATGAGAGATACCTGAGAGATGATGAACACGTATAGGTCCAGAGAGATAGTCCTATATAAGCATGAGCGATAGCTATATGAGACGAATATCTGGATTAAAGGGGATTCAATTATTTAAACTGGAGATCACGACATCGATAATATCATAACGCAAATTGGTGTATCAAACATGCATATTCATTTGAATTTGGGCACACGTGTAATGTTATATAGTTTATCAATATTGGTGATCCATAGATTCTTCAATTACAAACAATGCATGGTTTGTATGCAATTAATGTCTAAACGGGATTACACTATATGTTGTGTGTGTGAAACACATTATACATGTTTGAGAAGTAAAAAAACCCGCATGAAACACACATTAATTGGAGACAGTTAGCGAGGAATGCATACATTGGATTTCAACATAAAGTGGTTTCAAATATTTGAAAATCCAAATTGATGGATACAACCTTATGAATCTGAGATCATGCCATTTGTAAACCATATTTATGTATAAATGGTGTTGTCCTTTTGAAAGTATATATAAAAATGATGTATATAGAATGTAATTCCAATTGAAAATGGATCCCGCCCGGAAAAAAATAGAATACAAACGGGATTCGAATTGAGTTGGCACGGTAAACGTGCACTATACAAAATTTGAACGAAGCGGGGAAAGTCGTAGTAACCGCCCGAAACCAAAATCTGCGAGATGGAAATCACTACTGCCTATCCCTGCCACGCAAAGCCTATCTGCTGGATTTCTATAGGTTTCGATAGGGGTAGGTTTGTAATTTCACCCAAACGTGACGTAACCGCCTCTCACCCGGATTCATACACGGTGGGCACCAAAACACAGTGTGCCCTCGGCCGAAATCGACTCCCTCCCCGATTCATATTCATACACGGTGGGCGCCAAAAACAAACTCTCGTCGGCAAATATTCGGTGTATGCGAGATTACCGTCCTATCCCCAACCGACTAATGTTGCTGTGATGTAGTAGAAATTTGAAATGGGGGCTAAGTTTGTAAATTTCCTCACATTTGAGACAAGCGCGCCCTGAATACATGGTTTCCCCCTTCCTCTATACCTCCCTTTTCCCCATTCGTGCTCCGTGGGCGCCAAAACACCCTCTCCACCCCACCCTCCTCCGTCCGCCGCCATCCGCCACCCCATCCACTGTCGTCCTCCTCCACCATGCCGGAGCTGATACCCCGACGCCGCCGTCCATTACAAGAGATCGACCTCTGTCATCCATGGCTTTGGACCGGGATCCTTGCATCCCGTCCTCTCGCTTCATCCCCGCCGTCGTCCACCTTGCCGGCGCCGCTCCTACGATTGTCTCGTCCACCGCGCCCCGCCGCCACCGTCTACCCTCCTAGATCTGCTTCCACCTCGCCGACAGCCATCGCTACCGCAGCACTATCAAATTCTTAGCAGATGCGTACACGGCGCCGCACCAGAGGCGGTACTCTTTCGTATCTGCTCAACTTATTTATCGCAGCAAGAAAATAGATCGCCACTACTTTACTCTGATTTCTTGTCTTGGTTGGGAAGTTGCCTTTGTCCGGTTTGCACCTTCAGATCCGCCATGGCACGCTCAACACTATACTCCCAATGCTTATGGTTTTCCCCTTTTATATTCCACACTAGTTAAATCACAGTAGACTAAATTTCAAAATTGGGTCAATCGATTTTTCAGAGCTCGTCGGAGTTCGCCGGTGCGATCGAAGGGGCTCTGGTGGTTGTGGGGCCTCGCCGAACGAAGAAAGCTCGACGCGGGTGGGGGTTGGGGCGGGGGTGGGGGTGGGGGTGGCGGAGGAACACGGGCGGTGGGGGGCGGTGGTCCGGCCGGCGGCCCGTGCGGTGTTCTGTATGGGAAGAATCAGAGACGAGGAAGAAGAAGGGTTAGGAGACGTAGGATCTTCATCCCTACCGCCTGAAATGGTCGAGAGATAGCTGGGAGTTGCATTCTTAATGCGCTCTGGTTCATCATGTGTGGGCACTACGCAACCAACATTTTATTATCCAAAATCTGCTTGCTCTTCTTTACCATGTTCCTCTTCTGTTCTTCTTTAATATGTACTCTCTCTGTTCCTAAATACAAGTCTTTGTATAGCTTCCACCATGGACTACATATGGAGCAAAATGAGTGACTCCACACTCTAAAATGTATCTGGATACATCTGTATGTGATCCACAGTGGAAATCTCTACCAAGACTTATATTTTGGAACGGAGGTAGTATGATAGTAGTATAGTATGATTCTTGTACTGAAGATGAGCAGGGACATTTGCAGTGTAGAGGTCTATACGATCGGTTGTGATGGACACTTTGAGCCTCTTTGATTCGTAGGATCTTGTAAACATAGGAATAGGATTTGTAGTGGCCTGCCCACTTGAATCCTATAAGAATAGGAAGGAAATGCGGGGAGCTGTGTCGCTTTTGAGAGTTACACTGATATTAACAGTACCGCACCTTCACTTGAAGAGAGATGGTATCCGAAGCCTTTTTAGCCGTACCGGCAATACTAGCACATATATTCCAGCAAGTTCCGCTTTGCTGATTTTACTCTGATGCTTAAGGTTTTCCCATTATATCTACACTATGATCTATGTAGCTGATTTGTGTCGCACTAGCAGCAGTCCACTCTTGAAGCTAAACACTGCAATGACTTACAAAATTGGCACCAAGGCATTGAGTGCCATTCTAGATGCAATGAAACTCATATGCTCCCCACCTGTTGATTCTTGTTCAGAATATGATCCTAATGACTATTCTAACCTCGAGGAGTCAAAGGCAGATGGCCGGTCCTGTTCACCCATCAAGGTGCCTGTTCTAATTTGGCAATGTTTTATTGATTGCGGGAATCTTGCATATGTTGTCTTGCATTTCTTCTACTTTGTTGCATCGCCATCTGCTTAGTTTACTCATCATATATGCCGAGATGACATGCCCATCCATTATCAATACATATTCCATATGTCATCATACCATGTTTTTCCACTCAAATGTTGTTCTTGTGCATCAGACATCAAAAAGGAAGAGGGTGATTGCCGAACCTGAAGGAGCACCAGCAAAGTCTTTGAAAAACGTGGTGGTGCCGGAGAAATCAGACAACACCCCAGTTATATTGGTTGTACAACAATGGACACAAAATGTAGGACCGACTCCAGTAGACTGTACCCATACTTCACTGGCCACACCACTAGCCCCACCACACAAGACCTGCACTCCAGCAAAAGGTATACCGATTTCATTTGCCATAGCACTAGCTATACCACAGAAAAATCCCACTCCAGCAAAAAGTACAGCAAGTCCACCGGCCGAAGACCTATCCCAACTACAGAGACGGCCAATTCCTGCAGATTGGAACCCGATTCCATTTATTCCCAGTTTAAAAGACAATGCTTTCAATGTTGTTAGGGACTACATGCATATATTCCCATCATGGGAAGATTATTGTGAAGACAAACACCATTTTCACATCTTCCTGTCCAACTTACGTGTAAGTGCTATTATTCATGGTTATTATTTTCCTGTTTTCTACTGATTGAACACATCAATGATTTACATTACATTGTTGTAACTAGGCAAGGGTCAATCTGGATAGTCATGACGAGCAAAACTTGCTTGTGCTTTTCAAGGAAGCATTGCAGCAGTATCGGTGTTACCTTAGGAAATCACACTTTGATGGCAAGTCTATAAACGAATTTCCGGTGAAGTCCCCTATGCTAAATTTAGAAGACATTGAATGGAAAAACCTTGTTATGCACTGGTCTCGTTCCCAGGATGAGGTACTGTCTATGAAATCACATGAGAATTTGAACTTCTACTTTTCTGCATGTGCCTTACGGATCTTTTTTGTAGGAAATCTGCTCAAAGAAGAATTCCGGTTTGACAAGAACGACAGGATATCGCAAATATGATGCCCGCTGCTTTGCTCTTGTTAGTACCTATTGTCCTGTATCACTGTACTTGCATACATACCTGGTTCATTATGTGACAGCAGTATGCATGATAGCTTGCTTATCAATTATTTGCTCCAAATTATCTAATATGTATGAATGGTTACATTAGTGTAGAATATATCCAATGCCAATGTTTTTTAGCTCTGCATTGTTCTCGTAAGTACATGTTGTCCTTTATCAGTGTACTTATAATGACAGGTAGTTGTTCATGTACCATCACTCTGCAGCTTATTTTCCTTTGCCCTCCATTTTCTACACATCAGATCTATATTTACTCTTACCATAAGGTTGGTACTGAAGAAGTTTAGTTGTGCATTGCTCTTGGCTGTACCTTTTGCCTGTATCGCTGCACTTACATTTATAGCTACTTGGTTATGTAGCATCACTCTTCATCTTATCTTAAATATTCTCCATTTTTTCATATATTATCACATCTATATTTACTCTTAACAAAATGTAAAATAAAGGCAATGCTTTTGAAGAAGATTCTGTGGTAAACTTCCTGAATTGCCCCCCCCCATCAGCATGGACAAGGCCTTTATAAAGCCTGTCTTCACCAATAATGTAAGTTTGTCCATCTCAAGCCTTCAAACTTTGTTGTATATATTTGGTTAGGCATGACTGCAATGGCTGTTTATTTTTGGTGTTTGCATCAAATTGCTTGTTTAAAGTTTATTATGTAGTTCATAAACAAAAGTTTGTCCTTTCTCAATTTAAGTTTTCAGTTGTACAACCAAGTTCCTTCTTCATACCATGTAAATTAAACTATACAGATCAAGTGATCTTCTTTTGCACTGCATGTATGCTTCTGTTCTTCATCCGTAATCTAGTGGTGTGGTGAACCTACCCACTACAGCACAATGTCATATTCTGCAATGTCTTAACTATGAACAATGTCATATCATTCTACTATTATTTAAACCGTCTCTTTATTTGCTAATCTGAAATGGTATAAATTGACAGCACACTAACCATTGATACTTATGAGTTCTTGATCTGTAATCCAGTGGTGTCGTGAAGCTGCCAACTCCTTCACAATGTCATTTCCTGCCATGTCTTGACCTGAACAATACCATATTGTGTTAATGCAATTTTAAACTATGTCACTTTATTCGTCAGTAAGAAATGTGATAAATTGTCAGCACTGATACTTTTATGTGCAAAACCTGTCATCTGTCTGCTTGTTTATCTTTCAGAGTGAGGAAGATATAAGTGTTGAACAAGCGCAGTCTCATCATCTTGCTCAGCTGCTTGCGCTACACCTTCCCAGTAGGGCTAACCTTTCTTGAACTCTATTGAAGTGCTGTCGGTTTTGTATATTATTTTGTCAGCGTGTTTATTTGCTCTGGTGGTGATCTTTGATGCCCAGTGTATGTAATCTGCTGTCTGCTTGTGCTTTATTATCATAGTGGTGAACTTTGATGCCCAGTGGATGTAATATGACGTAATTTCTTTATTGTATATATAGTCTAGGTTTTTTTTCTTATTCACGATGCTGTAGTTATTTTACTGTATATATATCATGTCTTCGCAGTAAACCGGCCAAACCATAAAATTACGGTACATAATCGGGCCGTCATGCAATCACAATGTAGGTTGGGCCTGAAACGTGCCGAACAACTCACGGGCCGGCAGCATCCCGAAATGGACCCCGGCCCATGATTGTGCGAATCAAATCATGGGCTTTTAACAGGCCAAAATTGTCTCGGTCCTTGTTTGGCCCAATCAGATATCGGCTGCGAGCAAGCCGGATGCAAACCGGGCTGTAGTTAGGTCCAACTATATGGCAGGCTTTTAACATGCCAAATTAATATAGGGCCGAAATGTTAAACGAGCCCTTAACAGGCCAAAACTAATATCAGGCCGAATTACTAAGTGGGCCTTTAGCAAGTGGGACCAAAAGCATAGTGTCCAGTTGACGGGCCGAATCTGATATGGTCCATAATTGAGCCCAAAGCCTCTTAAAGGGTCGGACCTGATCTGGTCCGTAATTTGGCCCAGAACGTGGTAGGCTTTTAACGGGTCGGATCTCATATGGGCCACTATTAGGCCCGGAGCGTGGCAGGCCATTAATGGACCGGATCAAATATGGATCGGCATTTAACCCAAAACATGGCAGCCAGTTAATGGGCTGGCCTACTAGGGTCCTCAAAATCTTGTGGGCCTACAGCTGGGCTGGCCCATTAATGTCGGCGAAATCTCGTGGGCCTTTAGCTGGGCCGGCCCATTATGATCTGCAAGAACTTGTGGGCCTTTACCTGGGTCGGCCCATTATGGCACACAAAAATCTTGTGGGCCTTTACCTGGGCTGGCCCATTATGGCCCGCAAAATCTTGTGGGCCTTTAGATGGGCCAGCCCATTATGGTCTACAAAATCTTGTGGGCCTTTAGCTGGGCCAGCCCATTATGGTCCGCAAAATCTTGTGGGCCTTCAGTTGGGCTGGCCCATTTAAACTTGATGGGCCGGTCCACGTGTCAACATATCTTAGGCGCGTCTCCCCCATTGGATGAGTGACACCTGTGCCAACGCGGACCTGACACGTGTCTCCTCCAGCCAATGATGATTTTACACGTGGAAAATCCCCATTGGTCGGGGCTGTTAATGGGTTATCGGATCAAAAACCCGACCCGATAGCTTAACAGCGTTCCGTTACGGTGGATGCCACGTGTCGGTCACCCTTGACGAAAGCACTTCTGTGACGCGCAATTTATCGTCATGGAAGTGGACACTTCCGTGATGATAATTTTGGTAATGTCATGGAACACTTCTACGACAGCACAGGTATGACTATCTTGATTCTGTCATAAAATCGCCATGGATGTACATGCATGACAGAAAATGTGACCTACTGTGACAAACACGTATCATCACGGAAGTGTATTTTTTTTGTAGTGTGAGCTACGCGTTATTAAGAATCCCAATGCTAAAAAGTTGGCCACCCTTGTTCCTATGAATGAATTTGATTACACAATACGGGAAGCTAGGGAAATTTTAGATTTCTATGGTATGAATCATGAATAATCGGTGATATATATATATATATATATATATATATATATATATATGTGAGATTCTTTATAATAGTGTTTATGTGCTAAGACATTTGCTTGGGGATAATTGAATCTTTTATGAAAATCTTAAAAAGGAAATCCCTGTTTTAGATATAATCCAACAAGTTTTCAATGATGTTAATCAACACTATTCTTGGATTGTTGCCGGAAATCAAAGGGGATATGATGATAAGCAACTTGATAGTGCTATGGTTTGTATGGATAATGTGTTCTATGTTGTTTTTGCAAAACCTCCTGACAAAATCATCTCTAAGGAATTGGAAACTAAAGATGACAATACTTAGATCCTTGCATTATGCCTAGCTAGGGGCATAAAATGATAGTGCTTGTTGGGAGGCAACCCAATGAATAAAATTTATTTTTGTCTTTTTATTTCTATTCTTAAGCGTTTGCACAATTATGCTACTGTTATGATTGTGCTTTTTGTGTTTTAGTTAGTGTTTGTGGCAAGCAAAGCCTTTGGGATCATGTTGGGTGATAGTTGATTTGATCTTGTTGAAAAATAGAAACTTTTGCGCCCAATAAAACAAGTTTAGTTTTTAACAGAAGCGAGATAAAATCCTGATTTTTGTACACAAGATGTATATGCAAATTCCCCACATTGTCCTAATTTTTCAGAAATTTTGGAGATACAGAAGTATTCCAAGTTTTCAGAGATCTATAGACTGTTTTGTTTTTGATAGATTCTGTTTTCTTTGTGTTGTGTACTTATTTTGATGAATCTATGGTTTGTATTGGAGCGTATAAGCTATTGTAAAGTTGGAATACAGTAGATATAATGCGAAAATAAAATATGAATGGGTTTGCAATAGTACTTAGATTAGTGATTTTCTTTCTTATACTAACGGATCTCATGAAGGTTTTGTTGAGTTTTGTGTGATTGAAGTTTTCAAGTTTTTGGTGAGAACACGCTGGATGAAGGAATAAGGAGTAAGAAGAGCCTAAGCTTGGGGATGCCCATGGCACCCCAAGTTATTATCCAAATAGGAATAAGCAACTAAGCTTGGGGATGCCCCCGAGTGGCATCCCCTCTTTCTTCTAACGCCCATCTGTATTTTACTTGGAGCTATATTTTTATTCGTCACATATCATGCGTTTTGCTTGGAACGTCTTGTATTATATGAGTTTTTGCTTGTTTTGCTTTTTTGAGTCAAGTATCCTTGTTGGACACACCTATTTGAGAAAGCCAAAATTATTCTATGATTTGTTAGAATTGCTCTATGTACTTCACTTAAATTTTTTTGAGCTATGGAATTTCTCTAGTGCTTCACTTATATCTTTTTGAGCATGATGTGCTTTAATAATTTTGAAGAAATGCTCTCATGCTTCACTTAGATTTATTTTAGAGTTAGTAAAAAATTAAGAAATTCTCTCATGCTTCACTTAAATTATTTTGAGAGAAGAAAATTTTTATGCTCATGTTCTTCGCTTAGATTTGTTTGAGCTATCAAAAGCAACATATGAAACTAGTCCCAAAGTGATAGATATTCAAGAGGGATATAATAAAAACTTTCATGAAGATCATTGGACAAAATAAACTTGATTCTTTGTAATAGTTTGGCGGTATGTTGATATAATATGTGAGTCATGTTGATGAGTAATTATGGTTTAGTAAGAATATTGGTGTTAAGATTTGTGATTCCCTATGCAAGAACGAAAGTCAATAGTTATGCAATGAAATTACATCCTACTTGTGGTGCCTTATTCGGTGTTAGTTATGCTTAATGCTCGCTTATGAGATTTTTCATTTCTTGGTTGGATGCTTCTCAATCTTTTTGCTAGCCTTCACTTGTACTAAGTGGGATTACTACTTGTACATCCAAAATCCTTAAACCCAGTTTTGACACATGAGTCCACTATACCTACCTATATGTGGAATTTATGTGCTATTCTAAGCAAATTTGTATTTGCTGTCTCTAATTTTCAAAATAATTTTCCCTTTTGTGTGCTCGTACCGCTCATGAAACAGTAGGGGGTGGCTGATATTTTTCCATGCTAGATGTGTTATTCTCAAGATGAGTGTTTATTCACTTGTCATTGCACGAGAGTACGGCAAAGGTATTAGGGATGCCCACTCCCGAAATGAAAAATGAATTTACTTTATGTTGTCAAATAATAAATTCCTTGGAAAGTGTTGGTATGGACGGTACCCGTGGATTTGGTTAGCCGTGGAATGTGAAAGTATGGTGGAAAACGGAATAAAATTTATTTTCTGTTTGGGAACCGCCTATGATATATCTAGCATGGAAAGTATTGGGAACTACTTGTCAGTGCACAAAGGGTGGGGGTCCTATTTTGTACCCCTTTACTTGTGCGCGGGCAATTAGAGTCGCGCCTGCGGCCACACCTAGCAGGGCAGAGGAAGGAAGCAAAGCCACAAGACAACCAGAACAACGCCAAGCCAGAAACACGAAGAGCAGAGGGGCAAGGTGGACTCCCCAGACAAGGCCCTTGCCGGGGCGGCCTCCGCAGCTCCGGCAAGAACCTTGCAGGGGCAACTTGCCCAACACCAACACCACAGCCACCCTTGAGCCTGAGAGTTCCGACGCCATCGACAACATTAAAACCAAGGCTCAGGAAGTGCGTGCATGGTGGCATGAAAATCTTTGTGGAGACCAGAAGCACACAAGACCAGATGATGACCAGAAGACGACGATCCTCGGCAAGGTCCTTGCCAAGGATACCCATGAGACCCCCGGCAAGACCCTTGTCGGGGAAGACCAAGATGCCGCGGCAAGACCCTTGCCGGGGCCCCGGAAAGACTCTTGCCGAAAACATCCACGGGGCCGCAGCCAGGCCCACGTCTGCCAAGACTCCACCACCGTTCCCATGCAGCTGCCAGCCCACCAGCTAGGCAGGTGCCTGCGTGGCGACGTGCGACCTCTAGGCCGACTCGGCAAGCACATGCATGGTGGCATGCAGATCTTCATGAAGATTCAGCCACCGCACTAACTCAAAAGCTAGCCAACGTGGCACTACACGCCTCGTCAGTTCGGACGTGCGTCAATGCCAGGCAAGGCGGCGACAGCTGGGACGAGCTTCCTTGACGTCCCCGATAAAGCAAGAAGGGCACGTTGGCAGCGCATTAAATGTGTTTGTCCTACGGTGCCAGGAGATAGACTCGATTACTGTATACCTTTCCACCTTCTGTGTGCCACTGTGGCAGCCCCTTTTGACTATAAAAGGAGGCCCGAGGCATACTGGAGAAGGATTCGGATTTTTTGGATGACGAACGCATCGTAGCTAGTTCAAGAACTCAAGAACACTCGAATATACACCAAAGCGGGACTAGGGTATTACGCAACCTGCGGCCCGAACATTGGTAAACGATCCTCGTGCTGGCTTCTAGACCCGCTCTTTGCACAACTCCGCGCCAGCCAACCATAGCAAAAAGGGATCCCAGTGGTCCCGTAGGTGTTGTTTCCCCCGACATTTTTGGCGCGCCAGGTAGGGGCGCGCGATTGTGAAAATCTGGTCTAGTTGGCGCAGTGGCTTCATCGTGGTCGTCACTTCAAGGAAGAAGATGACCGAACGAGCGGCATCATTTGCGGATGCGATAAACGCTCGCGCGGCAATAGAAAAGCTAAGTCATGCGAAACTTTGAGTAATTATTTTATATATAAGGTTGTTTTCCTCGGAGATCCTGTTCTTGGTATGAGAAACATGCATGCGATGGGGGCCTTCCGCTATTGGCAACGCCCTTGTTCTGTTTCGAGTCCGCTCAACAGTTCAAGCGACCGCGTCGAGAATGGCAAGGTGGCCTTCCCGCTACTCGCAACGCCCTTGTTCTGTTTCGAGTCCGCTGAACAGTTCTAGCGGCCGTGCTGAGGACGGTGGTTTAATTGGCCTCAAGCACACCCAGCCGGTTGTTGAGGATCCGTCCTCGAAATGCCGCAGCCTGGGTTTACGCGCCGGCAAGCCTATCCAGTTGAGCGTAGGGAGTACATACAAAGAAAGATCGAACAGGAAAATAACATGCATAGTTTCAAAGTACTGTAGAGTTATATTACACCAGTTGGTGCTGCGGTTCTAATTAAAAATAAAAATTGTCTTCGTGATGAACCTGTAGCGGCGATGACAAATGGGGTGCCTAGTCCCAGCGCTGGCCCTCTATCCTCCAAACTCCATCGACGCAGCTGATGATGGGCTCGATACGCTCTTCGAGCGCCGTGAGGTCCACACCCTCCGGCAAGCTCTCCAGCGCGTGTCGAAGTCGATGTTGGGGTTCCAGTACGTCACCTTGGTGAGAACCTTGGTCAGGGCACCCCGGCAAAGCCTCCGGTCCTCGTTGGCCGAAGAGGACGCTCTGTTGGAATGGAGCTGCTCTAGGGCCTCAAGAACGCCCTCGAAGAACAAGGTCAGTTTGGCATTGGGGCTTGCACCCACCTCACGGGAATACCTGAATCTTGACATGCCCATGGCAGCCAGCTGTGTGGTAAGCCTCTCCGCAACACCGACGAGGCCGTTGATCCAGAGGTTTTCGCCCTTCACATAATCCTCGTGGTTGGTGGCGTTGTTCCTCTGCAGCTGCTTCTCATTCTCCAGGGCCTTGGTTAGGGTCTCTTCCCGGGCCCTGACCTCTGAAAGTGTCCCCTCAAGACCCTCCAGCTTCTGCTTCAGGTCGTTGATGGAGTCATTGGCCTTGGAGAGCAACTCGGCTTTGCCGAGGACCGCGTACTATGCCTCCACCAAGGCGCCGTTGAGCGTGTCTTTCTCCTTCGCCAGCTCCAGGACCTGTTTCTTTAGGTCATCCCGCTCCACCTCCAGCTCCTTCACTCTGCTAGCATGGACCAGGGCTTGGGCATCGAGCTCCTCCATGTGCTTCTACTCTAGTTCCTGGGTCTGCAGCATGACGAGCTTCTCGACCTCCTCATCCTTGGCGCGGAGCATGGCGGTGAGTGCCTGCTCACGAGAGGCAAGGTCCTCCTCCTGGGAGTACAGCTCGGCCTGGTGCTGATGTCGAGCGACCTCGTCCTTGGCAGCCTATTCCCTCGCTGCCTCTTCAGCTTTCTTGACATCGGCCTACTTCAGGATGAGCTCCGTTTGCACTCAGCTAGCAGGTCCTGAGCGACCTTCAGTTCCTCGTGGGCTTGGCAGAACCAGGCCTGCGTCTCGACGATGCGTTCCTTGAGATCCGCCTCCGCCTTGTCCACCGCCGCCATCTTGGATTTTTCCTTGTCCATGTGGGCATGGTGAAGCGCCTGGAGCTTCTGGAAGTTGGTGCTCATGACCCGAAGCAGTTGCTCCTCTTGGGAACCGCCGCCGCCGGTGCTCGGTTCGTCAATGACCTGGAGCCTGACGGAGGCGAGCGCCTCGTCATCGAATGCCTCCCCTTCAGTTGGCGCCCTGGTGCTTGCCGTTCTTGGAAGATGGACGAACAGGTCGTCGCCCACCTTCAAGTACTTGCTCGAGCCGGAGGCAGCAGAGGGGAAAGGTTGGTCGTCAACCACCCCCTCCTCGGCACCGGCCTTGCCAGCCTCTCCGGCAGGCCCCTTGCCGGCCTCCTCCGCAGCGGCCTTGTCGGCCTCCCCGGCAGGCTTCTTGGCGGCCTCTTCAGCGGCGGTCTTGGCGGACTCCTCGGCGGTGATCTTGTTGGCCTCGGCCTCGGCGTCCCTGGCGACCTCCCCGATAACGGTGTCAATATCCTCCCGGTCCACCGAGGAAGGATCTGGATACCAAGAAGAGAGGATGAGACGGGGCCAAGGTCAAGGTTCAATAAGAAAGAGAAAGCGAGAGGACGGAAAGCAAACGACTTACCCACTTCAAGCTAGGAAGAAGTAGCACCCTCCCTTCCAGCATTTGTTGCCGGGGCAGAACCCTCGGCACCCAAGTTCGTCTCTTCCTCCATATGAGTGGGCTCGGTGGTGGATCGTGTTGGGGGTGGCCCTCAGCGGCTCCTCCTGCCGCCGTTATTCTCCTACAAACCCGGCAAGGTCAGCATCAAGGATTCACACCCCAATGTTCATCAGTGGAGGAGTGAGTGGTGAGCTTACGCTGGGAGCTGGAGCGGGGGCTGCACTAGGACTGCTGTCCGGGCTACTCCCCACCAACAACGGTGTATGCGAAGTACCCGCTGGGGGCTTGTCGCCCGTCGAGGCCTTGGCCTTCTTCGGCACCCTCTGGGCTAGCATATTCATATCCCTGCAAGAATAAAAACAAGTCAAGAAAACCGGCGCGGTCTGAAGGGACGGGGATGATGATGGGCAAGATGCTTACTCATCCTCCACCTCCTCTTCCGCTGCCTTCCTCTTCCTCCTTGGGTTGAGAGACCCAAGATCGAAGACAACCTCCGTGTCGACATCTGCGGGAGGAGGGGAAGGGGATGGAGTCCGGCGACTCTTGGACGAAGAAGAGGCGGTCGCTTTCTTCTTCGCCACCGCGGCCTTCACCACCTTCTTCGCTGCCGCAGCCCTCGTTAGGCGCATGAACTCCTACTGGACCTCTTGCCGCTGCTCGGTCCTGCTGGGCCAGACCGGCTCGCCAGAGTTGGCCCACCGCAGGACACGCCTTTTCCCCGTGGCCAGAGGGTCGTCAGCCCCGGCCTCTTCCTCGGTTGACTCCTCGACCACATCTTCGATAAGAGGGGCCCCGGTGCTGGCGCTGCTGTCCTCCCTAGACTCTGCCCATCCGACAAGCTCCCCCTCCACCGCGGCCACCTCGGCCTCTTCCTCCACATGGCCGGCGATGCCAGCTTCCCTGGCGATGATGTAGTCTAGCTCCTCCTTGGTGGTGTCTTTGATAAGTAGTGGCTCATCACGGACGTACCTCTCTGACAGGTTGTTGAAGAACTCCTGCACCTCCTCCGCCTCCGGCTCGGCCCAATTTGGGTCAAGGCCGTGCGCGTTGAAGTCCGGCATCATGGCAATGATGTCGTTTTGGCGAGAGTTGTTGCTCATCGGGACCACTCCCGCCGGCAACCTGAATAGAGGCCCCTTGATGACTTTGCCCGCCTTCACGGCCTTGCCGGCTCTCTCAGCCCTGCCATCATCACCCACATCGAGCTGAAACAGCCTCTGACAAAAATGGGCGTGCCCCATCACCGTGAAGTTGTGCCTCAAGCCAGGGCGAAGCCTCATGATATCGGCCGCGTTGCTGAAGAGCCAGGTCGGCCTCCCCTTGTTATGCAGTGGGGCGACTCGGCGGCGGATGAAATTGGTCCCAATCATCTCAAGGGTGAGCCCGGCCATAGTGAGGCAATGGATTCTGGTAGTAGCGATCACGAGCTTCTTGTCGTCGGCGTCGAGGTCGCTCCAGTCCTTGCGGCGGACTAGCGGGCTCTGATGAACTCGGCAGAACTCCTGTAGATCCTCCTGCTCGATCCATAGCCACCGGCCCCGCCACTCCTCCCACCTCTCCTTCTGGGCGCCCTCCGGATATGTGCCCTTCTCCTGGGTCCATGGGATCCAGGTGACGCAGCCGGAGATGGCACCCCCCGCCTGGATACGGGGAAAGAAGTAGTGGCGGAAGAGCACTGTGATGAGAAGCATTCCGGCGAAGCCCTCACAGAGGTGGGCAAATAGGGCCATGCACGCCACGACATTCGGCATAAAATCAAGAAGATGGAAGCCGTAGGTGTGCATGACATCATTGAAAAAGTTGGAGAAAGGGGGGAAGAGCCCGCGGGAGAAGTAGTCAACGAAGAAAGGATACCGATTCGGGCCGGCCTCAGCAAAATCGGCGGGGATGATGTGCGTGCATGGATGCCCTATCGTCTTCGCCCCCCACAAAGGCTTGAAGTAGTCCTTGAGGTGGACCGCATCAACCATCGAGGGGAAGAAGGAAAGCTGCGGCCGAAGTGCCGCCGACTCTCTCTCTGGCATCTCCTTCTCCCCGGCGTCCTTGGCCACTCCCTTGCCCTTACTAGTTTTGGGTGCCATGGCGGCCGGGAAAGAGGTGAGGAATCTGGAGCAATGGGAGATTGAGGACAATGGGGGTGCGGCGACGGTGGATGGAGGCGGGAGTTTCGGCTTTTTCGCTTGAGGAAGAAGGGGGAGGGCGGTTCCGAAATTGGAGAGACGCGGAGGGTAAATGAGCAGCACGCCCGCGGTTTCCCTTTTTTTATGGGGAAGGCGTGGGCCGCCTCTTTACCATTCATTATGATGTGACGCATGAGGGAAGCAACCGCCCCACGCGTGACCCCCACGTCACGCACGACCCCCACATCGCGCATTCAACGCGGGTCATGGGGAAGTGCGACGGGCGAGGGAGTTACAGCGGTAAAACTCGGCCTCGCATGCCCGCGCACCATTTTGGGACTAGCCCAACAATGCGTGGTGCTTATGTATGGCCCAGGCCTGGGGGCTCTTGTCGGTGCACAAAAGGAGGGCTCCTATTTTGGACCCCTTTACTTGTGCGCGGGTAGTTGGAGCCGCGTCTGCGGCCACACCTAGCGGGGCAAAGGAAGGAAGCAAAGCCACAAGACAACCAAGACAACGCCAAGCAAGAAACACGAAGAGCAGAGGGGCGAGGTGGACTCCCCTGGCAAGGCCCTTGCCGAGGCGGCCTCCGCAGCCCCGGCAAGAACCTTGCTGGGGCAACTTGCCCAACACCAACATCACAGCCACCCTTGAGCCTGAGAGTTTCGACGCCATCGACAGCATTGAAACAAAGGCTCGGGAAGTGCCTGCATTGTGGCATGCAAATCTTTGTGGAGACGAGAAGCACACAAGACCAGATGATGACCAGAAGACGACGATCCTCGGCATGATCCTTGCCAAGGATACCCATGAGACCCCCGGAAAGACCCATGCCGAGGACGACCAAGATGTCGCGCAAGACCCTTACCGGGGGCCCGGCAAGAGTCTTGCCGAAAACATCCGTGGGGCCGCAGCCAGGCCCACGTCTGCCAAGACTCCACCACCGTTCCCATGCAGCTGCCAGCCCACCAGCTAGGCAGGTGCCTACGTGGCGACGTGCGGCCTCTAGGCCGACTCGGAAAGCACCCGCGTGGTGGCATGCAGATCTTCATGAAGATTCAGCCACCGCACCAACTCAGCAGCCAGCCAACGTGGCAATAAACACCTCTTCAGTTCGGACGCGTGTCAAAGCCAGGAGAGGCGGTGACAGTTGGGACAAGCTTCCTTGTTGTCCCCGATAAAGCAAGAAGGGCACGTCGGCAGTGCGTTAAATGCGTTTGTCCTATGGTGCCAGGAGATAGACTCGATTACTGTATACCTTTCCACCTCTTGTGTGCCACTGTGGCAGTCCCTTTTGACTATAAAAGGAGGCCCGAGGCATACTAGAGAAGGATTCAGATTTTTTGGACGATGCACGCATCGTAGCTAGTTCAAGAACTCAAGAAAACTCAAATATACACCAAAGCAGGACTAGGGTATTACGCAACCTCGTGGCCCGAACCTGGGTAAACGATCCTCGTGCTGGCTTCTAGACCCGCTCTTTGCACAACCCCGCGCCCGCCAACCGTAGCAAAAAGGGAGCCAAGTGATCCCGTAGGTGTCGTTTCCCCCGACACTACTCGATCGTTTTCGTTTACAGGGAAAGCATGCCACCCAAAATGTTTTTATCTCTATCTTTTTCGCGTTGAGCTCTTGCACCTCTACAAATCCCAACTTCCCTCTGCGAAGGGCCATTCTTTTACTTTATGCAATTTTTATTTTTTAGTTTGTGTCTCCGTCTTCTCTTATAAAGCACCAACTAAGGGGCACTATGATCGTACTTGAGCATTGGGTGTAGCTAATATGCGAGTGTGTTTCATGAATGGATTGATGATTGAGCATGATGGGCTAGGGATAACTTGCTTTAGTGTTGATATTTTGAAAGACATGGTTGCTTGTTGATATGCTTGAGTATTGAAATCTTCATGTCAAAACTAGACTATTGCATTGAATCATATAAAATTCCAAATGTCCATCCTACAAACAAAATAATTGTGATGAACATGTTAGGCAGCATTCCACATCAAAAATTTTGTTTTTATCATTTACCTACTCGAGGACGAGCCGGAATTAAGCTTGGGGATGTTGATACGTCTCCAACATATCCATAATTTTTTATTGTTCCATGTTGCGATATTATCATTTTTGGATGTTTTACAATCATTTTATAGCAACTTTATATTTTTTTTGGGACTAACCTATTGACATAATGCCAGTGCCAGTTGCTGTTTTTTGCTTGTTTTTTACTTCGCAGAAAATCAATACCAAACAGAGTCCAAATGCAGTGAAACTTTTTGGAGAATTTTTTTGGACCACAAGACACAAGATGGGCCAAGGAAGTACCAGAGGGGGGCACGATCCACCTGGGCACGCCTGGGGGCCCAGGCGCGCCCTGGTGAGTTGTGCCAACCTCGCCCGCCTCTCGCACCATCTCTTTGCTCTATAAATACCCCGAAAATTGAAAAACCCTAGGGGAGTCGACGAAACAGAATTCCAGCCGCCGCAAGTTCTAGAAACCACAGATCCAATCTAGACACCATCACGGAGCGGTTCATAATCCTCATTGGTGCCTCTCTGATGATTCCTGAGTAGTTCATTGTAGACCTACAGGTCCGTAGGCAGTAGCTAGATGGCTTCCTCTCTCTCTTTTGATTCTCAATACAATGGTCTCTTGGAGATCTATTTGATGTAACTCTTTTTTGTGGTGTGTTTGTTGGGATCTGATGAACTTTGAGTTTATGATCAGATCTATTTTATCCATGAAAGTTATTTGAGTTTTGATCTCTTATATGCATGATTGCTTATAGCCTTTATATTTCTTCTTTGAATGTTTGGTTTAGTTTGGCTCACTAGATTGATTTTTCATGCCATGGGAAGAGGTGCTTTGTGATAGGTTCGATCTTACGATGCTCAATCCCAGTGACAGAAGGGGACATGACACATATGTATCGTTGCTATTAAGGAGAACAAGATGGGGTCTATTCCTACATGAATAGATCTTTTCTACAACATGGCATCGTTCTTATTACATTACTCCGTTTCAACATGAACTTAATACATTAGATGCATGCTGGATAGCAGTCGATGTGTGGAGTAATAGTAGTAGATGCAGGTAGGAGTCGGTCTACTAGTATTGGACTTGATGCCTATATAATGATCATTGCCTGGATATCTTCATAATTATTTGAAGTTCTATCAATTGCCCAACAGTAAAAAATTTCCTGTCGTATGCTATTTTTCTCGAGATAAGCCACTAGTGAAATCTACGGCCCCCGGGTCTCTTCTTTATCATATTTGCCTTTGAGATCTACTTTTATTCGCTTTTATCTTCAGATCTATTAATCCAAAAATCCAAAAGTACTTTGCTGCAATTTTTGTTATTTATTTTATTTCAGGTTTCCATGAGATCTATTTATCCAATCTACTACAAATTTATTGATCTTTTTACCCGGGAGGGATTGACAACCCCTGTTTCACGTCAGGTTGCAAGTATTTGTTCTTTGTGTGTTGGTACCGTTTACATAGTGTTGTGTGGTTCTCCTACTGGTTCGAAACCTTGGTCTCATCACTGAGGGAAATACCTATCGTAGTTGTGATGCATCATCCCTTCCTCTTTGGGGAAATATCGATGTAGTTCAAGCCGCATCAGTATCCTCCTGAGTCATCACCATGCTCACTATACCGTTGCTTCCGTTACCGGTTTTGTTCTTCTTTCTTGTTAACGTATTTTGGCATCCCCCTGATGTAGTCACCTGTGTCTGGCCAGATGATGATGGATGCCATCACACTGAGAGGGCCCTAAGAAAATTCTCCCTCGTCGGAGGAGCAAATCCCACTCTCGAGCTATCCGGTCACTTGTCAAACTTTCCAATGAGCCTGAAAGTTTTCATTATGATCACCTTGTTACATATGAGGTTTGAGCAACCCTAAAGTCCACCGTATGGTAGGAAATGACCGTGACACTCTCATGGTATGAGGAACTAAAACACATGCTAACACTTCGTGTTATAACAGATGATTTCAGACGATATAATTACAAAGTATAATGATACATCTCCAACATATCTATAATTTTTTATTGTTCCATGTTGTTATATTACCAATCTTGGATGTTTTATAATCATTTTATAGTCATTTTGTATCATTTTTTGGTACTAACCTACTGCCATAGTGTGAAGTGCTAGTTCCTGTTTTCTGCATGTTTTTTACATCACGGGAAATCAATACCAAACGGAGTCCAAACACAGGGAAACTTTTTGTGGATTTTTTTGGACCAGAAGACAACCAATGGGCCGAAGAAGCGCCTAGGGGCTGCTCCGAGGGGAGCACAACCCACCAGAGCGCGCCTGGAGGCCTAGGTCCACCCTGGTGGGTTGTCCCCACCTCTTTGCTCTATAAATACCCCAATATTCTAGAAACCCTAGGGGAGTCGACGGAAATCAATTCCAGCCGCTGCAGAGTCCAGAACCACCAGATCCAATCTAGACACCATCACGGAGGGGTTCACCACTTCCATTGGTGCCTCTCCGATGATGTGTGAGTAGTTCTTTGTAGAACTTTGGGTCTGTAGTTAGTAGCTAGATGGATTCCTCTCTCTCATTTGATTCTCAATACAATTTTCTCTTGGAGATCCATATGATGTAACTCTTTTTGCGGTGTGTTTGTTGGGATCGGATGAACTTTGAGTTTATGATCAGATCTATCTTTTTATCCATGAAAGTTATTTGAGTTTCTTTGATCTCCTATATGCATGATTGCTTATAGCCTCATATTTCTTCTTCGATATTTGGGTTTTGTTTGGCCAACTTGATCTATTTATCTTGCAATGGGAAGAGGTGCATTGTAGTGGGTTCAATCTTACGGTGCTTGATCCTAGTGACAGAAGGGGAAACAACACGTATTTATCGTTGCTACTAAGGATAAAACGATGGGGTCTATTTCTACATAAATAGATCTTGTCTACATCATGTCATTGTTCTTATTGCATTACTCTATTTCTCCATGAACATAAATACACTAGATGCATGCTGGATAGCGGTCGATGTGTGGAGTAATAGTAGTAGATTCAGGAAGGAGTCGGTCTACTAATCTTAGACGTGATGCCTATATAATGATCATCGCCCGGATATCATCATGATTATTTGAAGTTCTATCAATTGCCCAACAGTAATTTTTTTACCCACCGTTTGCTATTTTTCTCGAGAGAAGCCACTAGTGAAACCTACGGCCCCTGGGTCTCTTTCTCATATTATTTGCCTTTGCGATCTATTTTCCTTTGCTTTTATTTTTAGATCTATTAAAATCAAAAGTACAAAAATACTTTGCTGCAATTTATTCTTATTTATTTTATTTGGCGTTTGATCTATCAATCTACTACAATTTATTCACATCTGTTGCCAATTTCTGGCGTCGTTACCCGAAAGGGATTGACAACCCCTTTAATACGTCGGGTTGTGAGTATTTGTTATTTGTGTGCAGGTGCCATTTACGTATTGTTGCTTGGTTCTCCTACTAGTTCGATAACCTTGGTTTCATCACTGAGGGAAATACCTACCATCGTTGTGCTACATCATCCCTTCCTCTTTGGGGAAATACCGACGTAGCTTCAAGCCGCACCAAAAGGAATTTCTGGCGCCGTTGCCGGGGAAGATCTTCAACATATACCAGGTTCCTAATCACAAATCTCATCTCCTCGCAATCTATATTATTTGCCATTTGCCTCTCGTTTTCCTATCCCCCACTTCATAGAAATTTGCCGTTTTATTCGCCCTCTTTTTCGTTCGTCGTTTTCTTCCCAGATCTATCTGTGTTCTTGCTTTCTAGTCATAATGGCTAGCGTGCCTGCCCCTCCTTTGTCACCAGATTTTGAAGTTCTTTACTTCAAGCAAAGACAGGGAGAAAATTTGAAAGATGCTTGGTATAGGCTTATGGAATCTTGTCATATTTGCAATTTAAAGGGGGACGGTAAGATCTTGCTTCGTAAATTTTAGATAGGATTGGCTTTGCATCATAGACAACTCCTAGATTTTGCCGCTAAAGGGAATTTTATTGAGCTTGATGCCAATGCTGCCTACGAAATTTTAGAAGGAATTGTGTGGGTTCCACCTCAAAAGAAGGGGTTTTCTTTCACCCCAGAGGGAGTTCAAATGTTGGACAAACTTGGTGATTTGCAAAAATATAAGGAGCCCCCCAAACATCTCAATGGTAGTATCAATCGCATGAATACCTTGATTACTCTTTGCAACAAGCGATTGGATATTTTAGATTTAAAGATGGTTTCTTTTCCTGAGAATTTAGGGAAGCATAAAGAGGCTCCCGGGTTTGAGAAAACCCTTGCCAAAGTAGCCAAAACTACGAATGACAAAACTTAGATCCTTGTTTTATGCCTAGCTAGGGGCGTGAAACAATAGCGCGCGTTGGGAGGAAACCTAATGAATAAAATTTATTTTTGCTTTATGTTCTTGAGTGTTAGCACAATTATTCTACTTTTATGATTATGTTTTTTGTGTTTTAATTAGTGTTTGTGCCAAGTAAAGCCTTTAGGATCTTCTTGGGTGATAGTTGTTCGATCTTGCTGAAAAACAGAAACTTTGGCACTCACAAAAACAATTCTCATTTCTAACCAGGGAGCGATAAGATACCAATTCTTTTTGCAGAATATTAATATACAAATTTCCCAGGTCGTCCTATTTTTTCAGAGTTTTTGGAGTTACATAAGTATTTAAAATATCCAGATTGCTACAGACTGTTCTGTTTTTGACAGATTCTATTTTCTTTGTGTTGTGTGCTTGTTTTGATGATTCTATGGTTTTCTTTGATGAGTTTTTGCCATAGAAAAGTTGAAATACAGTAGATATAATGCAAGAACAAAATATGAATTGGTTTGCTACAACACTTATAGTAGTGATTTGCTTTCTTATACTAGCGGATCTCACGAAGGTTTTGTTGAGTTTTGTGTGATTGAAGTTTTCAAGTTTTGGGTTATCTTACGATGGATGAAGGAAAAAGGAGTAAGAAGAGCCTAAGCTTGGGGATGCCCCGGCATCCCAAACTATTATCCGAAGAGAGCAAGCAACTAAGCTTGGGGATGCCCCGAGTGGCATCCCCTCTTTCTTCTAACGACCATCGGTATTTTACTCGAAGCTATATTTTTATTCATCACATACTATGTGTTTTGCTTGGAGCGTCTTGTATGATATGAGTCTTTGCTTGTTTTATTTTGTGTTTTAGTCTTGATTCCTTGCTGGACACACCTATTTGAGAGAGCCAAAATTATGCCATGACTTGTTAGAATTGCTCTCTATGCTTCACTAAAAAATTTATGAGCTATGGATTTGCTCTAGTGCTTCACTTATATCTTTTTGATCACGGTGTGCTTTAGTATTTTTGAAGAAATTCTCTCTTGCTTCAATTAAATTAATCTGAGAGAAAGAAATATTGTGCTCATGATCTTCACTTATATTTGTTTGAGCTTATCAAAAGCAACACATGAAAATTAGTCCCAAAGTGATAGATATACAAGAAGGATATAATAAAAACTTTCATGAAGATCATTGGACAAAATAAAATTGATTCTTAGTAATGGTTTTGAGATATGATGATGTGATATGTGAGTCATCTTGACGAGTAATTATGCTTTAGTAAGAATATTGGTGTTAAGGTTTGCGATTCCCTATGCAAGCACGCAAGTCAATAGTCATGCAATGAAATTATATCCTACTTGTGGTGCATTATTCGGTGTTAATTATGCTTAATGCTTGCTTATGATATTATTCGTTTCTTGGTTGGTTGCTTCTCAATCTTTTGCTAGCCTTCATTTTGCACTAAGTATGATCACTACTTGTGCATCCAAAATCCTTTAAACCAGTTTTGCCACATGAGTCCACTATACCTACCTATATGCGATATTCTTTTGTCGTTCTAAGCAAATTTGTATGTGCCAGCTATAATATTCAAAATAAATTTCTCTTTTGTGTGCTCATACCGCTGGCAAGGTGGTGAGGGATGGCTAATATTTTCCATGCTAGATGTGTTATTCTCACGACGAGTGTTTATTCACTTGTCATTGCACGAGAGTAAGGCAAAGGTATTAGGGATGCCCACTCCTAAAATGAAAAATGAATTTACTTTATGTTGTCAAATATTAAATTCCTTGGAAAGTGTTGGTATGGAAGGCACCCGTGGATACGGTTAGCCATGGAAGTGAAAGTATGGTGGAAAAAGGAATAAACTTTAATTTCTATTTGGGAACCGCCTATGATATATCTAGCATGGAAAGTGTTGGGAACTCTAAGTCGTTTAAGTTGGTGGGAAAAGTATGCCTCTCAAAATGTTTTTATCTCTCAATTTTTGCTTTGCGCAATGGCACCTCTATAAATCACTCCTTCCCTCTGTGAAGGCCCTTTCTTTTACTTTATGCATTTTTTATTTTTGAATTTGAGTCTCCATCTTCTCTTATAAAAGCACCAACTAGGAGGCACTATGATCGTACTTGAGCATTGGGTGTAGTTAATATGCGAGTGTGTTTCATGAATGGATCAATGATTGAGCATGATGGGCTACGGATAGCTTATTTTAGTGTTGTTATTTTGAAATACATGGTTGCTTGTTGATATGCTTGAGTATTTAAGTTATCATGTCAAAACTAGACTACTGCTTCGAACAATATAAAAGTCCAAATGTCCATGTTATAAAGAAAAGAATATGAGATGACATATTAGGCAGCATTCCACATCAAAATTTCTGTTTTTATCATTTACCTACTCGAGGACGAGCAGGAATTAAGCTTGGGGATGCTGATACGTATCCAACGTATGTCACACCCTAGCTAGTTCATGCATTAGAGTGTTGCATCATATTTACTCTTTCATCAGAAACCTGAAATGGGGATGACAGAACCCCCAGCCCCCTCTGAAACCAACTAGGGTTTACTAAAAACTTTTTCAATGAACCTGAAATGCCCTTCTAAAATGCCCATCATTTTTGTCTTGGTTCAGAACCTCTGCCAAAAGTGATGCACATTTTCCTAGGCCATCTTAGGGTTTGTGAATTAAATCATAAATATTTGAATTTGGGCATTTAAAATTATATAAAATATTTAAATGCTCAAATATCTCCAAACTAAAATGTTTCATGTTGGAAATAATCCAACTATGGACCAGGAGTAGTTTGGTGATTTTAGGAGTTGCCTAAGTATTTTTATTAATTCAACAAAGTTGCAGAAGTATTAAAAAAACAGAAAACAGAGAAAAATAGAAAAACTTACGTGGCGCCAGCACCCGGCTCACCTGCCGGCCCAGCCCAGCGCCGCTCCAGCGAGCTGCTTGCCGGCTAGGCAGGCAGGCAGGTGCCCGACGGCGACCGCAGCGCGCGCCACGCACCTGCTCGCCGCCTCGCCGCTCCCCTCGCCCGGTGACGTCGTGGATCGCCTCCCTCTCTCCCCTGAAACCCCCAGACACCCCCTTTCCTCTCCAGCTCCTCCCCCTCGTGCCCCCCCAGCCATGGCCGACGCTACCGCCGCCGTGCCTACGTCGTAGCCGCGCTCCCCGCCGCCCGTGCGTCCTCTCGTCGTGTCCAGGAGCTCCGCCGCTGTCCACTTCATCGAGCAAGCCGAGCCCCGAGCGCTCGCAACGCCCGAGTCCACCGCAACGACCTCGCCCGAACCGCCGTCGCCGGAGATCCCCTTCAACGCCGTCGTCGCTCCGGTCCGTCCCCGGCCGCACCAAGGGCTTCGTCGAACTCCCCGTGAGCTTAGCCATCTTCCCCTCTCTTCTTTTCTTGCTCCCGAGCCGTGTAGCGACCTCCCGGAGCTCAACCGCACCCACCACCGTGGAGCTCGTCGCCGACGTGCTCCCGGTCACCCTCCGACCACTCCACGGTGTCCATCATGCTCACCGCGTCACGTAGCACCTAACTAGCTACTCCCCGCACCTCACCGACCCCCCTAGCGACAAGTTCGACTTCGGCCGAACTCCGGTGGCCGCCAAAGTCGTCGCCGGCGCCAACTCCGGCCACCCCGAACCCAACGGACTCCACCAAGAGCTGCGGCTCGTCCTCAGCTCCACTCCGGTGGTCTCCGCGACCCATTTGGTGGCCGAAACGGCCAAAACCACTTCCGCCGCCGCGTCGGGCTCACTGGCGGCTAAACGCCGGTGCAACCGACCCGGGTTTGACCACGGGTGGGCCCTGGTTGACTCCTCTGAGTCAATGATAGGTGGGGCCCAGCCCTGTTAACTAATTAGGATTAGTTTAAATTAATTTTAGTTTAATTAATCACACTGACAAGCGGGACCCACTGTCAGGTTTGACCCGGACGTGTCCCGTTGACCTGTTGATGTCACACTGACGTCAGGCTGACGCAGTAATTGATTTTCTGGATTTAATCTAATATAGGAAATTCCAGAATATAGTTTAAACTTCAAAAATTCATAACTTTTATTCTGTAACTCCAAATCAGACAAATTATATATGAAAAATGATCAGAAAAATCCAATCTATCCATCTGTACTATTTTCATGCATGACTAAACAAGTTAACTTGATGTTTAATGCAGAACAAGGAAAAACACTTTAAAGGACCATGTTTGAGTTTGAAATTTGAATCTTTGATTCAAATTGGTTCAAACCCTTCTGGTCTTAGTTGCATTAGCCCAACACACTCATATTGCCATGTTTCATGCATGCATCATATTGTTGCACATTGTTTGGTGATGGTTGTGTATCGGTGTTCTTTGCGGCAGGATCTGCCTCCGAGGAGTACCGTGATTACCCTAACGGAGAACCGTATCAGTGCATCGAATCATCAGGCAAGCAACCAACCATTTGATCATATCGATACAATCCCATGTTCTCGCTCCTGCTCTCTTTTACTGCATTAAGACAACGCGTTTCAAACTGCTGTGTGTTACGGTAGTTGAACCCATTTCCTCTGCATGACCTGTCATTGCCACAGTAACTAGATGAAACCCACTAGCATGTGTAGGAGTTGTTTGAGCCATATGTATGTGTTGTTCCTACCTTGCTATGCCTGCTATGCTTAGAGTCGTGTCAGGTCTGGTTCATCTGGGTGATGGACTAGAGTGAAATGATTATGTCGGTAATGAAAGTGGTGTGGTGAACATGATTTGGTAAAGGTATCGATGAGAGGCCATGTAGGAGTACATGGTGGGTTGTTTCATTGAAGCCGACCTTAAGCACTGAGATCTGTATGTGTGATTTAAGATTCAGCTACTACCATGCATTGGGCCCGAAACCAATGGACCCTCTCGACTTCTTATTCACCCTAGTTCTCTGTCCAGGAGTTGCAAGTAGTTTCTGGTGTTTGTAGCCTACTGGAGGCCGTGGATAGCGCTGACCGTAGGGGTGGGCTGTGATGCGGTAGGTACATGGCACGGTGTACCGAATACCCGTTAGGTATCTCAGGAACCCTGTTCACATCGTTTGGGGCTGTGAGCGAAACCTCGGCCGGATCTCCTCATGGATGGAACCCGAATAGGCGATAAACCTGGACTAGAGACTTAGGTGATTAGGTAGGTCGTGGCCGACACCCACGTTGGGCTTCCGCTTGAAGGTTGCCGAGTACATGTCGTGTAAACGACAGTAAGTGGTGAGAGCGTGTATGAAGAAGTACACCCCTGCAGGGTTATCATGATCTATTCGAATAGCCGCGTCCGCGGTAAAGGACTACTTGGTTGCCTATACAGTTCATAGACAAGTAAATGGAAACTACTAAAAGCCTCAAGATAAGTGTGAGTGCCGAGGATGGCTCTTCCGTAGGAAGACGGAGGTGGATCCTCGGTAGTGTATTGAAGTGGTGAGTAGTGGACTCGTGTACGCAAAACCATTTCAAGTTGGAGTCTTGTAGGATAGTCTAGCCAAGAGTCAAAGCTGGCTTGCTGCAATAACTCCACCAACCCTTCTTGATAATGTGCATGTATGTAGGATCTGATGTAAGTCTTGCTGAGTACCTTTGTACTCATGTTGCTATAATTTACATTTTACAGAAGACGCTGCAACCCCTTCTGATGGGTTCTTCGTAGACGTTGACATCAATGAGTAGGCTAAGGCCCAGGTGGTGATCCTGAGCTTGTGAAGGACCACGTATTATAGCTAGGCTTTCCAAGCCTCTTTTATTTTACTAGTTGTCTGTACTCAGACAAGTTACTTCCGCTGCTGGTTTGTATGACTGTATGACTTGAATGCTGGGTCGTGTGACCCGTACCTTTGTGTATGTTATGTATGGCTCTCTGAGCCTTAAATAAAGTACTTGTGTCATAGAGTCATGTTGTGATGCCTTGTTGTATTTGCACATATCGAGCCTATTGTGTGTATGATTGAAATGCTTGGTATGTGTGGGATCTGACTATCTAGTTGTTTATCCTTAGTAGCCTCTCTTACCGGGAAATGTCTCCTAGTGTTACCACTGAGCCATGGTAGCTTGCTACTGCTCTGGAACACTTAGGCTGGCCGGCATGTGTCCTTCTTCGTTCCTGTGTCTGTCCCTTCGGGGAAATGTCACGCATTGAGTACCGGAGTCTTGTTAGCCCGCTACAGCCCGGTTTACCGGAGTCCTGCTAGCCCAGTGCTACAGCCCGGACCCACTTGCTGATGACCGACACGTTCGTTGCTGGGTCATGGATGCCTGTCCCTGTAAGTCTGTGCCACTTTGGGTTTGCGACTAGCCATGTCAGCCCGGGCTCCTTATCATATGGGTACTAGCGACACTATCATATACGTGTGCCAAAAGGCGCAAACGGTCCCGGGCAAAGGTAAGACGACACCCGTGGGAATACCGTGCGTGAGGCCGCAAAGTGATATGAGGTGTTACATGCTAGACCTATGTGGCATCGAGTCGGGGTCCTGACAGCGTTGGTATCAGAGCCGGACTGCCTGTAGGTTCTCCAAGCCAAACTGGTCGATGTTGAGTCTAGAAATTCTTTAGTTATATGTAGGGGAATTGTTTGTGGGTTGGAACGTAAGGCTCTTTTTACTCCTTTATCTTATGACATTCTGATCTGAGTCAGTCTATTCTGCCACCGGGGGTTAAGGAATTAGGATCTATTCTCTCTATCAGGTTCACGTGTTACTAATCAGTAGTACCTTATAGGTTTGATGGATACAAGTCTAGTTCAGTTCTACTACCACATTATGTTGTTAGGATGGACTCAGAACTTTGATATGATGATGTTGAGTGTGTATGAAATCCCTTGTCAAATGTCTCAAAATCCTTCTTGAGCATTTACAGCTGTTATGCTGCCGAAATTTTGCTAGAAATTCTAATGCCTTTGCATTATGGTTGTGCTTTCAGATGGCCACTCGCGACCTCAATCAAGTGGTTCGCCTGACTCGATGCCTAGATGTACCCGGCCATACCACCATGTTGGTCAGGGTAATGACTGAGGCTGGATACCGTTGGTATCCCGAGTACACGGTCGAAGAGCAATTTCGAGACTTTAATCAAAGACAGTATCTCTGCACTATCAGGATATTTCCATCTTATCCTGGATCCACCGAGCCCCTTCACTGCTCCTATGGACTCGGGGTTACTATTGAGATGGCTGTGCAGGACGCCGCCTACTCTATGATGACCATCATGCGAGTCAGGTCTGGTCTATTTCGGGACTCTGATTTCCGGTATATGCCAGGATCACTTCCGGGAGCACAAGGGTATCTTCAGGCTATCTATGCTGACCCCACTCAGGAGGATTCACGGACTCGCACCACTGCTGAGATGCTCGAGGATAAGGACCGTGAAAATCGGGCCTTGAGGCTAGAGCTCTTCAATACCCGTGCTGACCATTGGGCCACGTTGACTCGGTTTGCACCGACGGTGCAAGCTGGATATTCGGATATGCGCGATCTCTATCCTGTGAGATCTGCTTTGCTAGACGTGATGGGTTGGCGTGATGTAGGAGGCATCACCCCACCTCGCGGTCCCCGCAGGCCACCGTCTGTTGGTCCAAGACCTCATCCTAGCCCCTATGGTCCTCAAGCTCCGCGGGATCGTCTGTTCCCGGATGATCATGTTGAGCTTCCAGGCTATGGAGGTGACTTCTACGAGGACTACTACGGATCGGTCTAAGTTAGTGGTAGTATCACTAGTTCGTACTAGCTGTGTCGTCTATCGTCCTGCGTGACTCGTGGGATATCACCTAGTTTGTACCGCCTTCCGGAGGTGTAGAAAAATAATGTATAGGAGCTTGGGATGCCTCCGATGAGATGTAATCCTCTTTTCACCGTAATAGTACCTTGTTTGGTCTTGTACTAAACCTTGTATGGTGTGTATGCAATGGAATAAAGAAGCAGTTTCTGTATCTACCATGTCATACGGATGATCATCTTGCATTCCGAGTTACTCCTTACATTCTGTATTCTATGTCGGAATCTTATCATTCTGACTAAATCATTGTCTTGTTTACCTAGGATGGTCAACACGCGCAATAACCCTGCTTCTCAAGAGCAGGCCGAAGGCAGTGAAGTCAGGAACGCAAATCTGCCTCATCCTCCTTCCCTAGCCAAGATTATGATGGAAGCCGAAAGAAACAAGCGGGAGACCAACCATTTGTTGGAGCGTATTGAACAGAACACAGCACACCATCAGAGGACTAACGTGGTGTCACTCAGTGATTTCATCAAGTTACATCCACCCACGTTCCACCACTCTGTCGAGCCTCTCGACGCTGATGACTGGCTTCGCAGTATTTCTCACAAACTGCGCTCCGCGCTAGTAGCCGAGGCTGACAAGGTCACCTTTGCTGCATATCATCTTGAAGGCCCCGCCAGTCTATGGTGGGAGAATTATGGAGCTATGCGCCCAGCGGGCCATGTCACTACTTGGGCTGAATTCAGCGAGGCTTTCCGTGAACATCACATTCCGGAGGATCTCATGGACCGTAAACGTGAGGAATTTTGCAGTTTCACCCAAGGCCGACTCTCTGTGGATGCTTACAGCAGGGAGTTTGGTAACCTCGCACGATATGCAACTGAGGAAGTTTCTACTGATGCTAAGAAGCAAGCAAGGTTCCGTAAGGGACTTAGTCCTGAGCTTCGCCGCGACCTCTGTCTGCATGAGTGCACATCTTTTCAGAAGCTTGTTAACAAGGCCATTAGTGCTGAGACTGGTCAGACTGATTATGACGCAACACGCAAGCATGGCCGTGACGTGGGTTCCTCATCCGGTGCTGGTCCTCAGAAGCGCCGCGTGTGGGTGCCCAACACTGCCCTGCCACCCAGGTTCACACCGAGGCCATCCTTCCAGGCGCCTCGCCCCGTTCAACAGTCTGCACCAGCCAAGCCCTATGGTGGTCCAACCAACAATGCTCCTCCACGTACCAGTTCTGTGACTTGCTTTAAGTGTGGGGAATCTGGCCACTATATGCGTGAGTGTCCCCAGACCAACCCCAACCAATTTGCTAAAACTGTTGGCCGTGGCAAGCCGACAGGAAAAGTGTTCCACGCCAAGCCGGCCACCGCTACACGTGGCCATGTCAACTGTATCTCTGCCGAAGAATCTCAAGAGGATCCCAACGTCGTTCTCGGTACGCTCCTTGTTAATTGCCACCCGGCATCTGTTCTTTTCGATACAGGAGCATCTCATTCATTTATATTCGAGAGCTATGCTCGTCTGCATAACACCGCATTCTGTGACATGCCATCCTCTATGGTAATTCAAACTCCGGGATCCAAATGGCAAACTTCTAGAGTAAGCCATGGAAACGAAATCCAAGTCGACAGACTTGTTTTTCTCGCATCTTTGATAGCCCTTAAATCTTCGGATATTAATATCATCTTGGGTATGGACTGGATGTCAGCTCATCATGCCCAAGTTGATTGCTTCTCTAGGACTGTTCAACTCACCCATCCCTCAGGGAAGATAGTGAATGTCTTGACCCGAATAGCCAAGCAACAGTTATATTCTCTTAACGCCAGCCCTTTGCCAGACCTTGAGGACGTCCCGGTAGTCCGTGACTTCCCGGATGTCTTCCCAGAGGAATTGCCAGGTGTTCCACCTGACAGGGATGTTGAGTTCGTAATAGACCTTATTCCAGGAACCGTCCCGATTGCTAGAAGACCCTATAAGATGGCACCACTAGAACTAGCCGAGCTTAAGAAATAACTCGATGAGTCCTTGGAAAAGGGTTTCATCCGACCTAGTTCATCTCCATGGGCTTGCCCCGTCCTCTTCGTCAAGAAGAAGGATGGTACGGACCGGATGGTTGTAGATTATCGACCTGTCAATTTGGTCACAATCAAGAACAAATATCCACTCCCCAGGATCAACGACCTGTATGATCAGCTCGCTGGATCCTCAGTCTTCTCCAAAATGGATTTGAGGTTGGGCTACCATCAAATCAAAATCAGGAACGGGGACATTCCTAAAACGGCCTTTGTTACTCGTTATGGCCAATACGAGTACACCATCATGTCCTTCGGTTTAACCAACGCTCCAGCCACTTTTTCTCGATTGATGAATTCAATCTTCATGGAGTATTTGGATAAATTCGTCGTGGTTTACCTTGATGATATACTCATCTACTCCAAGAACGAGGAAGAACATGCCGAACATCTAAGGCTAGTGTTGAAGAAACTTCGAGAGCATCGCCTTTATGCCAAGTTTTCTAAATGTGAATTTTGGTTGTCAGAAGTGACCTATCTGGGTCATGTAATATCTGGTAAAGGTATTGCTGTTAACCCTGAGCGAGTTCAAGCCGTCCTTAATTGGACTCCACCTGAATCGGTCAAGCAAGTTCGGAGTTTTCTGGACTTAGCGAGCTATTGCCATCGCTTTGTCGAAAATTTCTCCAAAGTTGCTAAACCTCTAACCGAACTCCTCAAGAAAGATAAAAAGTTCGAATGGACTCCACAATGTGAGCACAGCTTTCAGGAACTGAAAAGACGCCTGACTTCTGCTCCCGTACTGGTACCGCCAGACTTCTCTAAGGACTTTGTTATCTACTGCGACGCCTCGCGACAAGGACTAGGTTGCATTCTCATGCAAGATCGACATGTAATTGCTTACGCTTCACGGCAATTGCACCCACATGAGGAGAATTATCCTACTCATGATCTAGAGCTTGCAGCCGTAGTCTATGCACTTAAAACCTGGCGACATTACCTCCTTGGTAATCGCTGCGAAATATTCACTGATCACCAAAGTCTGAAGTACATCTTCACCCAATCGGATTTGAATCTCAGGCAAAGACGTTGGGTCGAGTTGATCACAGATTTCGACTTAGGAATAACTTACACCCCAGGGAAAGCCAACGTCATGGCTGATGCGCTAAGTCGTAAATCTTATTGTAACAACCTGATGTTACAACAAAGTCAACCGCTTCTCCATGAGGAATTTCGGAAGCTTAACCTTCACATTGTTCCTCAAGGTTTTCTTTCCACCTTGGTGGTGAAACCTACCCTTACGGATCAGATCATCAAAGCACAGAAGGTAGATCCGGGAATTTCCCGCATCAGGAGAAACATCAAGAAAGGAGTTGCCAATTGTTTCTCCATTGATGGTCAAGGGGTCGTGTACTTCGGGAATCGACTAGTGGTTCCCAAAGTGCGAAACCTGAGGCGATTGATCCTTAAGGAAGCTCATGAATCTCCTCTCACCATTCACCCCGGTAGTACCAAGATGTATCAGGACCTACGCCAGAGGTTCTGGTGGACTAGAATGAAGAGAGAAATTGCTCAGTATATTGCTAATTGCGACGTCTGCCGTCGTGTAAAAGCAGAGCATCAACGGCCTGCTGGCACCCTTCAACCCCTAGCTATTCCTGAATGGAAATGGGATAAAATTGGTATGGATTTCATTACCGGTTTTCCCAGGACCAAGAGAGGGAATAATGCTATCTTCGTCGTTGTCGATCGTCTTTCCAAAGTAGCCCATTTCTTACCTGTTCGTGAGTATAACCGCTAGTCAATTGGCAGACTTATACATCTCCCGAATAGTGTCTCTCCATGGTGTTCCTTTGGAAATTAACTCGGATCGAGGAAGTCTTTTCACCTCTCGATTTTGGGAAAGTTTCCAAAATGCTATGGGAACCCGTCTCTCTTTTAGCACCGCCTTCCACCCTCAATCAAGTGGTCAAGTGGAACGCGTCAACCAGATCCTAGAAGACATGCTTCGAGCCTCTGTTATCTCATTCGGAATGGAGTGGGAGAAATGCCTTCCATTTGCCGAATTTGCTTATAACAACAGCTATCAATCTAGCTTGGGTAAAGCCCCTTTTGAAGTTCTCTATGGACGACGGTGTCGAACACCCCTTAACTGGTCAGAAACCGGGGAAAGACAATTCTTTGGCCCGGATATGATTCAGGAAGCAGAAGAGCAAGTTCGCATCGTTCGTGAAAAGTTGAAAACAGCCCAATCTCGTCAAAAGAGTCAGTATGACCGAAAACATAAGGCTATGACTTTCGAGGTTGACGAGAAAGCTTACCTTCGGGTTACTCCTCTGAAGGGAACCCATCGTTTCGGTATCAAGGGCAAATTGGCTCCTCATTACATTGGACCTTTCCGTATCCTCGCTAAACAAGGAGAAGTTGCCTACCAGTTGGAACTACCTCCGCACCTCTCCAGAGTCCACGATGTCTTCCACGTTTCTCAACTCAGGCGTTGCTTCTCGGATCCTATCCGTGGAGTGGACCACGAAATGCTTGATCTCCAAGATAATCTCACGTATCGAGAGTACCCCATTCGCATCCTCGATCAGGCCGAGCGTACCACTCGACGTCATAATATCAAGTTTCTCAAAGTTCAATGGTCGCACCATTCTGAGGATGAAGCAACTTGGGAAAGGGAGGATCGTCTTCGACTCGAGTACCCCGCCTTCTTTCTAGAAGAACCCAAATCTCGGGACGAGATTCTTTTGAGTGGGGGTGAGTTGTCACACCATAGCTAGTTCATGCATTAGAGTGTTGCATCATATTTACTCTTTCATCAGAAACCTGAAATGGGGATGATAGAACCCCCAGCCCCCTCTGAAACCAACTAGGGTTTACTAAAAACTTTTTCAATGAACCTGAAATGCCCTTCTAAAATGCCCATCATTTTTGTCTTGGTTCAGAACCTCTGCCAAAAGTGATGCACATTTTCCTAGGCCATCTTAGGGTTTGTGAATTAAATCATAAATATTTGAATTTGGGCATTTAAAATTATATAAAATATTTAAATGCTCAAATATCTCCAAACTAAAATGTTTCATGTTGGAAATAATCCAACTATGGACCAGGAGTAGTTTGGTGATTTTAGGAGTTGCCTAAGTATTTTTATTAATTCAACAAAGTTGCAGAAGTATTAAAAAAACAGAAAACAGAGAAAAATAGAAAAACTTACCTGGCGCCAGCACCCGGCCCACCTGCCGGCCCAGCCCAGCACCGCTCCAGCGAGCTGCTTGCCGGCCAGGCAGGCAGGCAGGTGCCCGACGGCGACCGCAGCGCGCGCCACGCACCTGCTCGCCGCCTCGCCGCTCCCCTCGCCCGGTGACGTCGTGGATCGCCCTTCCTCTCTCCCCCGAAACCCCCAAACACCCCCTTTCCTCTCCAGCTCCTCCCCCTCGTGCCCCCCCAGCCATGGCCGACGCTACCGCCACCGTGCCTACGTCGTAGCCGCGCTCCCCGCCGCCCGTGCGTCCTCTCGTCGTGTCCAGGAGCTCCGCCGCTGTCCACTTCATCGAGCAAGCCGAGCCCCGAGCGCTCGCAACGCCCGAGTCCACCGCAACGACCTCGCCCGAACCGCCGTCGCCGGAGATCCCCTTCAACGCCGTCGTCGCTCCGGTCTGTCCCCGGCCGCACCAAGGGATTCGTCGAACTCCCCGTGAGCTTAGGCATCTTCCCCTCTCTTCTTTTCTTGCTCCCGAGCCGTGTAGCGACCTCCCGGAGCTCAACCGCACCCACCACCATGGAGCTCGTCACCGACGTGCTCCCGGTCACCCTCCGACCACTCCACGGTGTCCATCATGCTCACCGCGTCACGTAGCACCTAACTAGCTACTCCCCGCACCTCACCGACCCCCCTAGCGACAAGTTCGACTTCGGCCGAACTCCGGTGGCCGCCAAAGTCGTCGCCGGCGCCAACTCCGGCCACCCCGAACCCAACGGACTCCACCAAGAGCTTCGGCTCGTCCTCAGCTCCACTCCGGTGGTCTCCGCGACCCATTTGGTGGCCGAAACGGCCAAAACCACTTCCGCCGCCGCGTCGGGCTCGCCGGCGGCTAAACGCCGGTGCAGCCGACCCGGGTTTGACCACGGGTGGGCCCTGGTTGACTCCCCTGAGTCAATGACAGGTGGGGCCCAGCCCTGTTAACTAATTAGGATTAGTTTAAATTAATTTTAGTTTAATTAATCACACTGACACGCGGGACCCACTGTCAGGTTTGACCCGGACGTGTCCCGTTGACCTGCTGATGTCACACTGACGTCAGGCTGACGCAGTAATTGATTTTTTGGATTTAATCTAATATAGGAAATTCCAGAATATAGTTTAAACTTCAAAAATTCATAACTTTTATTCTGTAACTCCAAATCAGACAAATTATATATGAAAAATGATCAAAAAAATCCAATCTATCCATCTGTACTATTTTCATGCATGACTAAACAAGTTAACTTGATGTTTAATGCAGAACAAGGAAAAACACTTTAAAGGACCATGTTTGAGTTTGAAATTTGAATCTTTGATTCAAATTGGTTCAAACCCTTCTGGTCTTAGTTGCATTAGCCCAACACACTCATATTGCCATGTTTCATGCATGCATCATATTGTTGCACATTGTTTGGTGATGGTTGTGTATCGGTGTTCTTTGCGGCAGGATCTGCCTCCGAGGAGTACCGTGATTACCCTAACGAAGAACCGTATCAGTGCATCGAATCATCAGGCAAGCAACCAACCATTTGATCATATCGATACAATCCCATGTTCTCGCTCCTGCTCTCTTTTACTGCATTAAGACAACGCGTTTCAAACTGCTGTGTGTTACGGTAGTTGAACCCATTTCCTCTGCATGACCTGTCATTGCCACAGTAACTAGATGAAACCCACTAGCATGTGTAGGAGTTGTTTGAGCCATATGTATGTGTTGTTCCTACCTTGCTATGCCTGCTATGCTTAGAGTAGTGTCAGGTCTGGTTCATCTGGGTGATGGACTAGAGTGAAATGATTATGTCGGTAATGAAAGTGGTGTGGTGAACATGATTTGGTAAAGGTATCGATGAGAGGCCATGTAGGAGTACATGGTGGGTTGTTTCATTGAAGCCGACCTTAAGCACTGAGATCTGTATGTGTGATTTAAGATTCAGCTACTACCATGCATTGGGCCCGAAACCAATGGACCCTCTCGACTTCTTATTCACCCTAGTTCTCTGTCCAGGAGTTGCAAGTAGTTTCTGGTGTTTGTAGCCTACTGGAGGCCGTGGACAGCGCTGACCGTAGGGGTGGGCTGTGATGCGGTAGGTACGTGGCACGGTGTACCGAATACCCGTTAGGTATCTCGGGAACCCTGTTCACATCGTTTGGGGCTGTGAGCGAAACCTCGGCTGGATCTCCTCATGGATGGAACCCGAATAGGCGATAAACCTGGACTAGAGACTTAGGTGATTAGGTAGGTCGTGGCCGACACCCACGTTGGGCTTCCGCTTGAAGGTTGCCGAGTACATGTCGTGTAAACGACGGTAAGTGGTGAGAGCGTGTATGAAGAAGTACACCCCTGCAGGGTTATCATGATCTATTCGAATAGCCGCGTCCGTGGTAAAGGACTACTTGGTTGCCTATACAGTTCATAGACAAGTAAATGGAAACTACTAAAAGCCTCAAGATAAGTGTGAGTGCCGAGGATGGCTCTTCCGTAGGAAGACGGAGGTGGATCCTCGGTAGTGTATTGAAGTGGTGAGTAGTGGACTCGTGTACGCAAAACCATTTCAAGTTGGAGTCTCGTAGGATAGTCTAGCCAAGAGTCAAAGCTAGCTTGCTGCAATAACTCCACCAACCCTTCTTGATAATGTGCATGTATGTAGGATCTGATGTAAGTCTTGCTGAGTACCTTTGTACTCATGTTGCTATAATTTACATTTTACAGAAGACGCTGCAACCCCTTCTGATGGGTTCTTCGTAGACGTTGACATCAATGAGTAGGCTAAGGCCCAGGTGGTGATCCTGAGCTTGTGAAGGACCATGTATTATAGCTAGGCTTTCCAAGCCTCTTTTATTTTACTAGTTGTCTGTACTCAGACAAGTTACTTCCGCTGCTGGTTTGTATGACTGTATGACTTGAATGCTGGGTCGTGTGACCCGTACCTATGTGTATGTTATGTATGGCTCTGTGAGCCTTAAATAAAGTACTTGTGTCGTAGAGTCATGTTGTGATGCCTTGTTGTATTTGCACATATCGAGCATATTGTGTGTATGATTGAAATGCTTGGTATGTGTGGGATCTGACTATCTAGTTGTTTATCCTTAGTAGCCTCTCTTACCGGGAAATGTCTCCTAGTGTTACCACTGAGCCATGGTAGCTTGCTACTGCTCTGGAACACTTAGGCTGGCCGGCATGTGTCCTTCTTCGTTCCTGTGTCTGTCCCTTCGGGGAAATGTCACGCATTGAGTACCGGAGTCCTGTTAGCCCGCTACAGCCCGGTTTACCGGAGTCCTGCTAGCCCAGTGCTACAGCCCGGACCCACTTGCTGATGACCGACACGTTCGTTGCTGGGTCATGGATGCCTGTCCCTGTAAGTCTGTGCCACTTTGGGTTTACGACTAGCCATGTCAGCCCGGGCTCCTTATCATATGGGTACTAGCGACACTATCATATACGTGTGCCAAAAGGCGCAAACGGTCCCGGGCAAAGGTAAGACGACACCCGTGGGAATACCGTGCGTGAGGCCGCAAAGTGATATGAGGTGTTACATGCTAGACCTATGTGGCATCGAGTCGGGGTCCTGACAACGTATCTATAATTTTTGATTGTTCCATGTTGTTATATTATCAATCTTGGATGTTTTATAATCATTTTATAGTCATTTTATATCTTTTTTTGGTACTAACCTATTGACATAGTGCCAAGTGCCAATTGTTGTTTTTTGCATGTTTTTTACATCGCAGGAAATCAATACCAAACGGAGTCCAAATGCACCGAAGCTTTTTGTGGGTTTTTTTGGACCAGAAGGCAACCAATGGGCCAAAGAAGCACCTGGGGGCTGCTCCGAGGGGAGCACAACCCACCAGGGCGCGCCCCGGTGGGTTGTGCTCACCTGGGTGCCCCCTGGACCGCCTCTTTGCTCTATAAATACCCCAATATTCTAGAAACCCTAGGGGAGTCGACGAAAATTAATTCCAGCCGCCATAGAGTCCAAAACCATTGATACGTCTCCAACGTATCTATAATTTTTTATTGTTCCCTGCTGTTATATTATCATTCTTGGATGTTTTATAATCATTTTATATCATTTTTTGGTACTAACCTATTGCCATAGTACCAAGTGCTAGATGTTGTTTCTTGTATGTTTTTTACATCGCATGAAATTAATACCAAACGGAGCGAAACTTTTTGTGGATTTTTTTGGACCAAAAGACATCCGGTGGGCCGGAGAAGCACTTGGGGTCTGCTCCGAGGGGAGCACAACCCACCAGGACGTGCCTGGAGGCCCAGGCGTGCCCTGGTGGGCTGTGCCCACCTCGGGTGCCCCCTGAACCGCCTCTTTACTCTATAAATACCCCAATATTCCAGAAACCCTAGGGGAGTCAAGGAAAATCAATTCCAGCCGCCGTAGAGTCCAGAACCACCAGATCTAATCTAGACACCATCACGGAGGGGTTCACCACTTCCATTGGTGCCTCTCCGATGATGCGTGAGTAGTTCTTAGTAGACCTTCGGGTCTGTAGTTAGTAGCTAGATGGCTTCCTCTCTCTCTCTCTCTCTCGTTTGATTCTCAATACAATGGTCTCTTGGAGATCCATATGATGTACCTCTTTTTGTGGTGTGATTGTTGGGATCGGATGAACTTTGAGTTTATGATCAGATCTATCTTTTTATCCATGAAAGTTATTTGAGTTTCTTTGATCTCTTATATGCATGATTGCCTATAGCCTCATATTTCTTCTCCGATATTTGGGTTTGTTTGGCCAACTTGGTCTATTTATCTTGCAATGGGAAGAGGTGCTTTGTAGTGGGTTCGATCTTACGGTGCTTGATCCTAGTGACAGAAGGGGAACCAAAACGTATGTATCATTGCTACTAAGGATAAAACAATGGGGTCTGTTTCTACATAAATATATCTTGTCTACTTCATGTCATCGTTCTTATTGCATTACCCTGTTTCTCCATCAACTTAATACACTAGATGCATGCTGGATAGCGGTCGATGTGTGGAGTAATAGTAGTAGATGCCGGCAGGAGTCGGTCTACTAATCTTGTACGTGATGCCTATATAATGATCATTGCCTGGATATCGTCATGATTATTTGAAGTTCTATCAATGGCCAAACAGTAATTTGCTATCCCACCGTTTGCTATTTTTCTCGAGAGAAGCCACTAGTGAAACCTACGGCCCCCGGGTCTCTTTCTCATATTTTTTGCCTTCGCGATCTATTTTCCTTTGCTTTTATTTTCAGATCTATTAAAACCAAAAATACAAAAATACCTTGTTGCAATTTATTCTTATTTATTTTATTTGGTGTTCGGTCTATCAATCTACTACAATTTGTTCACATCTGTTTGCCAATTTCTAGCATCGTTACCCGAAAGGGATTGACAACCCCTTTAATACGTCGGATTGCGAGTATTTATTATTTGTGTGTAGGTGTCGTTTACGTATTGTTGCTTGGTTCTAGTACTAGTTCAATAACCTTGGTTTCATCACTGAGGAAAATACCTACCGTCATGGTGCTGCATCATCCCTTCCTCTTTGGGAAATTCTAACGTAGCTTCAAGCCGCATCATATAACAAACAAGTATGGGGTCGATTAAATATGATCGTTCTTCTAACGTCATACCCTCAATGTTTTTTAGGACGTTACACTTAACGATGTCCTAAGATCTGGAAAATATGATTACCAACAACACTTGAGTCAGTCTTAGAGGCGAGATCGGGAACCTATTGTTTACCGTTTATCATTTCACACGTGCATATGAGTTTTCCACTGAATCGCATATTCCATGATCATAGCAGTTATAGCATGAAATATAAACTCTTAACTATGAATAGGGAAATATAATAGTACAAATATTATTACCTCTAGGCCATATTTCCAATACGTACAACCACCTTAGTTGTGTTGCATAGCTAGAGCAGTACAACCGTTTTGTGGTCCAGTTGTACTAGTAAATAGTAATCTACTAGAACAACCAAAGGGCCACCACCCTTGAACCGCTCATCACCTGAAGGAATCAGCCTTATGGCGGTGATTTGAGCGGTACTTGGGCTGGTACAACCACCCAAAAACAATGTCCAAGGATTGCTAAGTCCCGGGTGGTACAACCACCCTAGACCTTGGTTGTGTTGGGGAACGTAGCATGCAATTTCAAAATTTTCCTACGATCACGCAAGATCTATCTAGGAGATGCATAGAAACAAGAGGGGAAGAGTCTGTCCACGCACCCTCATAGACCGAAAGCGGAAGCGTTAGGTTAATGCGATTGATGTAGTCGAACATCTTCACGATCCAACAGATCCAAGTACCGAACGTATGGCACCTCCGTGTTCAGCACACGTTCAGCTCAATGGCATCCCTCGAACTCTTGATCCAGCAGTGGGTCGAGGGAGAGTTTTGTTAGCACGACGGCATGGTGACGGTGATGTGATACGCGCAGGGCTTTGCCTAAGCACTACGACGCTATGTCCGGAGGAATAAACTGTGGAGGGGGCACTGCACACAGCTAAGAGAACTATTGGTCTGCCTTTGGGGTGCCCCCCGCCCCCGTATATAAAGGAGGGGAGGAGGAGGCCGGCCACGGGCGCGCGCCATGTGAGGGTCCTACCAGGAGTAGGATCCCCCCCTTCCTTTCTTTCACCGGAGGGAATAGGAAGGAGAGGGAGAGGGAAAGGGAGGTCGCGCCCCCTCCTCCTTTTCCTATATAGACTCCCTATGAGGGGGCCCGCACCACCCCCCCCCCTCCCCCGCGGGCTTCTCTCCCTCCCTTAGGCCCATGTAGGCCCAACACTTCCCCGGGGGGTTCCGGTAACCCCTCGATACACCGGAAAAATACCCGAATCACTCGGAACCATTCCGATGCCCGAATACTACCTTCCAATATATGAATCTTTACCTCTCGGCCATTTCGGGACTCCTCGTCAGGTCCATGATCTCATCTGGGACTCTGAACAAACTTTGGACACCAAAACACATAACTCATAATACAAATCGTCATCAAACGTTAAACATGCTGACCCTATGGGTTCGAGAACTATGTAGACATGACCGAGACACATCTCCGGTCAATAACCAATAGCGGAACCTGGATGCTCATATTGGTTCCTACATATTCTAGAGGATCTTTACTGGTCAAACCACATAACAACATATGTCATTCCCTTTGTCATCGGTATGTTACTTGCCCGAGATTCGATCATCGGTATCATCATACCTAGTTCAATCTTGTTGCCGGTAGGTCTCTTTACTCGTTCCATAATGCATCATCCCGCAGCTAACTCATTAGTCACATTGCTTGCAAGGCTTATAGTGATGTGCATTACCGAGAGGGCCCAGAGATACCTCTCCGATACACAGAGTGACAAATCCTAATCTTGATCTATGCCAACCCAACAAACACCTTCGGAGACACCTGTAGAGCATCTTTATAATCACCCAGTTACGTTGTGATGTTTGATAGCACACGAGGTGTTCCTCCGGTATTCGGGAGTTGCATAATCTCATAGTCAGAGGAATATGTATAAGTCATGAAGAAAGCAATAGCAATAAAACTAAACGATCATAATGCTAAGCTAAAAATGGGTCTTGTCCATCACATCATTCTCTAATGATGTGATCACATTCATCAAATGAAAACACATGTCTATGGTCAGGAAACTTAACCATCTTTGATTAACGAGCTAGTCAAGTAGAGGCATACTAGGGACACTCTGTTTGTCTATGTATTCACACATGTACTAAGTTTCCGGTTAATGCAATTCTAGCATGAATAATAAACATTTATCATGATATAAGGAAATATAAATAACAACTCTATTATTGCCTCTAGGGCATATTTCCTTCAGTCTCCCACTTGCACTAGAGTCAATAATCTAGATTACATAGTAATGATTCTAACACCCATGGAGTCTTGGTGTTGATCATGTTTTGCTCGTGAAAGAGGCTTAGTCAACGGGTCTGCAACATTCAGATCCGTATTTATCTTGCAAATATCTATGTCTCCCTCCTTGACTTGATCGCGGATGGAATTGAAGTGTCTCTTGATGTGTTTGGTTCTCTTGTGAAATTTGGATTCCTTCGCTAAGGCAATTGCTCCAGTATTGTCACAAAAGATTTTCATTGGACCCGATGCACTAGGTATTACACCTAGATCGCATATGAACTCCTTCATCCAGACTGCTTCATTTGTTGTTGTAGCGACCAGACCTCAAACGGTCTGATCTCTGTGCTCAGGTGTCATCCCTGGATCAGTAATGCTGACACCACACAGTACTTGAAGGATTTATAACAGAGTAGCAATTGCACACTTATTACATCAAGTGTCTCAATAGAGAACTAATTACAATAAATATGGCTTAAGGCCATCTAAACGATAACAGCGGGAGGCTTGGAAGATAAGTGAGTCCATCAACTCCAACGGCATCACTGAGTATAGAACCACGACCTAAAAACTCCTTAATCGTCGTCTGAAAAGTCTGCAACATTAACGTTGTAGCCCAAAACGGGTCAGCACACGGAATATGCTGGCAAGGTAACACATAGAGAGTAATGGAATGAAACAGCTATACTATATGCATATTTGGCTGGTGGAAAGCTCTATGGTTACAGTTTTGCATAAAGCTAATTTTTCCCTACTGCAAAGGAATAAATTTTATTTAACTATCATGGTAGTTGTTAAACATTGAGAATGGTTGACAGCATTCTCAATCCCAATTAAGCATCATCATTAAACAAAACCCAACAAAATTAAATTAGAGAGTAACATGTTGAGATTCACATGATAATCCAAGTACTAGATACTCAAGATGTCCATGACCGGGGACACGGCTAACCATGATTAGTTTATACACTTTGCAGAGGTTTGCGCACTTTTCCCCACAAGACTCGATCGCCTCCGTTTGGTTTCTCGCACTACATGGTGTTTGAGAAGACGGATGACCGAGACACAGTCTTTCAGAAGCGCTAGCACCTTACGGTGGATAGGCCGTTACACCTACTTTCCCCTACATCTGCTAGTCTACCCTGTAAGAGTTCGCACGACTTAATCAACTATGCTAGAGCCCATAATAGCTTGTGGCTGCACACGGAAGTTTCTTGTATGAAAAATCTCATGATCCCTTTGGGCCTGGGTGGCGGTCCATAAAGAAAAACAGGCAATCCTGGAATACCCATGTACCTCAATTAACCCAGATGTGTGTTTAAGTTGCCACCTTAGATAAACCATTAATTAAAAAACTCGCATCTGTCATGGATATCACTCACCCAATCCACGTCTACTAGCATAGCATGGCACAATAGGCAAACGTAGAAGTAACTCCCAAAGGTTTGATAATAAACAGGTAATAGGTACTACCTCAACTACTTCCCATCCCACAATTTAATTAGATCCTAATCATGCAATGTTTGAGGATTGATCTAATGCAATAAAACTGGGTAGTAGGAGGTATGATCAAAGTGTTACTTGCCTTGCTGATGATCCGCGAAACCTAGAGATTCGAAGTAACAGGCAGCGCACTCCGGGTATTCTATCGTAGACAAACAAACAAGCATACAATAAGTATTCATCTAATGCACAGGTAAAACTCAAAAAAAAAAAGATCTAACCAGAAGGTTCAACTTAAGAACTCCGGTTTGCAAAAAGAATCAAATAAAACGAAGCAACGAAAGTCAAACGGCAAAAGAAACAGGTTTCGTTTACTATTCTGTATCTAGGGCAATTTTTACAGTGGCAAAAACTTGTTTAAGTTGGTTAAACGGATAGAGGGTTTCGAGACGAAACTCCAGGCGCTTGAATCGCCTGATTCCGATAAACGAGCGAAAAGTTATACTAAAACGAAAATCGGATCAGGAATCGCAATCAGAAAAATCGCGGATTTAATCTGAGAAAAAGAAAAACGACGAACGTTCGCTAGAATGAACGAGCGGACGAACGCTCGCTAATTAAATAAATCAGAAAAACCGATCTATTTAAAAAAACCAAAACTAAAAAAACGAACAAAACCGTGGGAAAAACCGAACGGTTTTTCAAAAAAAAAACGGCGTCTAAAAAAAACTACCCGGCAACTCCGGCGAGAAATTCGGCGGCGGCGGCGGGGCTCCGGCGGCGGCAGCGGTCGGCGGTCGGGGG
>NC_057797.1:266184950-266196802 GCF_018294505.1 Triticum aestivum | reverse complement strand
GCGGTGGTCGGCGGCGCAGGCGGGGGCGGTCGCTGGGGCTAGGGTTTTGGGGAGGCTCCGGGCTGGAGTCCCCGGCTTATAAAGCCCGATCGGGCCTAGAGTCCATGTCGGACACGGCCCGTAGATCGGTTGCGTTTTTTTTAAATATTCCGCGCAGAAAAATAAATAAAAGAAATACTAAACGGACTCCAAAAATCCCGAAATAAATTTTCCCGGGCTTCTAAAATCAAGACGCACAAGGTGAACATTTATTTGGGGCCCAAATGCAATTTTGAAAAACGCACATTTTTCCTAAATTCAAATAAAATAACGAAAAACTCCGAAATAAAATCTTATTTGATTTTATTATTAAATCCTCAACATTTCTTTATTTTGGGAAAGTCATTTTATTCCCTCTCTCATATTTTTGTAATAGAAATAATTTGACGATAAAATAATTAAAATCAAATGATCCTATTCTTAAAATTTGACAAAACTCAAATATGAAAGTAACGAAATCCCCAACTCTCTCTGTGGGTCCTTGAGTTGCGTAGAATTTCTAGGATCAAAACCAAAAGCAGATAAATTATGATATGAAATGATGATCTAATGTATAACATTCCAAATTGAAAATTTGGGATGTTACAGTTGCTTCCGAAACAGCTATGTACTCCGCTTCACACGTAGATCCCGCCACGACGCTCTGCTTGGAACTGCACCAACATACAGCTCCACCATTCAATATAAATACGTATCCGGTTTGTGACTTAGAGTCATCCGGATTAGTGTCAAAGCTTGCATCGACGTAACCATTTACGACAAGCTCTTTGTCACCTCCATAAATGAGAAACATATCCTTAGTCCTTTTCAGGTATTTCAGCATGTTCTTGACCGTTGTTCAGTGATCCACTCCTGGATTACTTTGGTACCTCCTTGCTAAACTTATAGCAAGGCACACATCAGGTCTGGTACACAACATTGCATATATGATAGAACCTATGGCTGAGGCATAGGGAATGACTTCCATTTTCTCTCTATCTTCTGCAATGGTCGGGCATTGAATCTGACTCAACTTCACACTTTGTAACACTGGCAAGAACCCTTTCTTTGACTAATCCATTTTGAACTTCTTCAAAACTTTATCAAGGTATGTGCTTTGTGAAAGTCCAATTAAGCATCTTTATCTATCTCTATAGATCGTGATGCCCAATATATAAGCAGCTTCACCAAGGTCTTTCATTGAAAAATTCTTATTCAAGTATCCTTTTATGCTATCCAGAAATTATGTATTATTTCCAATCAACAATATGTAATCTACATATAATATTGGAAATGCTACAGAGCTCCCACTCACTTTCTTGTAAATGCAGGATTCTCCAAACGTCTGTATAAAACCATATGCTTTGATCACACTATCAAAGTGTATATTCCAACTCCGAGAGGATTGCACCAGTCCATAAATGGATCGCTAGAGCTTGCACACTTTGTTAGCACCTTTAGGATCGACAAAACCTTCTGGTTGCATCATATACAACTCTTCTTTAAGAAATCCATTAAGGAATGCGGTTTTGACATCCATTTGCCAAATTTCATAATCATAAAATGCGGTAATTGCTAACATGATTCGGACAGACTTAAGCATCACTACGGGTGAGAAGGTCTCATCATAGTCAACTCCTTGAACTTGTTGAAAACCTTCCGCAACAAGTCGACTTTGTAAACAGTAACATTACCGTCAGCGTCGGTCTTCTTCTTGAAGATCCATTTATTCTCTATGGCTTGCCGATCATCGGGCAAGTCAACCAAAGTCCACACTTTATTCTCATACATGGGTCCCATCTCAGATTTCATGGCCTCCAGCCATTTCGCGGAATCTGGGCTCATCATCCCTTCCTCATAGTTCGTAGGTTCGTCATGGTCAATTAACATGACCTCCAGTACAGGATTATCGTACCACTCTGGTGCGGATCGTACTCTAGTTGACCTACGAGGTTTGGTAGTAACTTGATCTGAAGTTTCATGATCATCATCATTAGCTTCCTCACTAACTGGTGTAGAAATCACTGGAACTGATTTCTGTGATGAACTACTTTCCAGTTTGGGAGAAGATACAATTACCTAGTTCTACTTTCCTCCCACTCACTTCTTTCGAGAGAAACTCCTTCTCTAGAAAGGATCCATTCTTAGCAACGAATATCTTGCCTTTGGATCTTTGATAGAAGGTGTACCCAACAGTTTCCTTTGGGTATCCTATGAATACACATTTCTCCAATTTTGGTTCAAGCTTATCAGGTTGAAGCTTTTTCACATAAGCATCGCAGCCCCAAACTTTAAGAAACGGTAGCTTAGGTCTCTTGCTAAACTACAGTTCATATGGTGTCGTCGCAACGGATTTAGATGGTGCCCTATTTAACGTGAATGCAGCCGTCTCTAAAGCATAGCCCCAAAACGATAGCGGTAAATCGGTAAGAGACATCATAGATCGCACCATATCTAATAAAGTACGGTTACGACGTTCGGATACACCATTACGCTGTGGTGTTCCAGGTAGCGTGAGTTGCGGAACTATTCCACATTGTTTCAAATGAAGACCAAACTCATAACACAAATATTCACCTCCACGATCAGATCATAGAAACTTTATTTTCTTGTTACGATGATTTTCCACTTCACTCTAAAATTCTTTGAACTTTTCAAATGTTTCAGACTTATATTTCATTAAGTAGATATACCCATATCTGCTCAAATCATCTGTGAAGGTCAGAAAATAACAATACCCGCCGCGAGCCTCAACACTCATCGGACCACATACATCAGTATGTATTATTTCAGTGGCTCGCTCCATTGTTCCGGAGAACGGAGTCTTAGTCATCTTGCCCATGAGGCATGGTTCACAAGCATCAAGTGATTCAAAAAGTCCATCGGCATGGAGTTTCTTCATGCGCTTTACACCAATATGACCTAAACGGCAGTGCCACCAATAAGTTGCACTATCATTATTAACTTTGCATCTTTTGGCTTCAATATTATGAATATGTGTATCACTACGATCGAGATTCAACAAAAATAGACCACTCATCAAGGGTGCATGACCATAAAAGATATTACTCATATAAATAGAACAACCATTATTCTCTGATTTAAATGAATAACCGTCTCGCATCAAACGAGATCCAGATATAATGTTCATGCTCAACGCTGGCACCATATAACAATTATTCATGTCTAAAACTAATCCTGGCGGTAGATGTAGAGGTAGCATGCCGACGGCAATCACATCAACCTTGGAACCATTTCCGGCGCGCATAGTCACCTCGTCCTTAGCCAATCTTCGTTTAATCTGGAGCCCCTGTTTCGAGTTGCAAATATGAGCAACAGAACAATTATCAAATACCCAGGCGCTACTACGAGTATTAGTAAGGTACACATCAATAACATGTATATCAAATATACCTTTCACTTTGCCATCCTTCTTATCCCCCAAATACTTGGGGCAGTTCTGCTTCCAGTGACCAGTCCCTTTGCAGTAGAAGCACCCAGTTTTAGGCTTAGGTCTAGACTCGGGCTTCTTCCCTTGGGCAGCAACTTGCTTGCTATTCTTCTTGAAGTTCCCCTTCTTTCGTTTGCCCTTTTTCTTGAAACTAGTGGTCTTGTTAACCATCAACACTTGATGCTCCTTCTTGATTTCTACCTCCGCAGCTTTTAGCATCGCGAAGAGCTCGGGAATTGTCTTTTCCATCCCTTGCATATTATAGTTCAACACGAAGCCTTTATAGCTTGGTGGTAGTGATTGAAGAAGTCTGTCAATGACACTACCATCAGGAAGATTAACTCCCAGCTGAGTCAAGTGGTTATGGTACCCATACATTCTGAGTATGTGTTCACTAACAGAACTACTCTCCTCAATTTTGTAGCTATAGAACTTGTTGGAGACTTCATATCTCTCAACTCGGGCATTTGCTTGAAATATTAACTTCAACTCCTGGAACATCTCATATGCTCCATGACGTTCAAAATGTCTTTGAAGTCCCGATTCTAAGCCGTAAAGCATGGCACATTGAACTATCGAGTAGTCGTCAGCTTTGCTCTGCCAGACGTTCATAACGTCTGGAGTTGCTCCTGCAGCGGGTCTTGCACCTAGCGGTGCTTCCAGGATGTAATTCTTCTGTGCAGCAATGAGGATAATCCTCAAGTTACGGACCCATATCGTGTAGTTGCTACCATCATCTTTCAACTTAGCTTTCTCTAGGAACGCATTAAAATTCAAGGGAACGGTAGCACGGGCCATTGATCTACAACAACATAGATATGCAAAAACTATCAGGACTAAGTTCATGATAAATTAAAGTTCAGTTAATCATATTACTTAAAAACTCCCACTTAGATTGACATCCCTCTAGTCATCTAAATGATCACGTGATCCATATCAACTAAACCATGTCCGATCATCACGTGATATGGAGTAGTTTTCAATGGTGAACATATTTATGTTGATCATATCTACAATATGATTCACGTTCGACCTTTCGGTCTTAGTGTTCCGAGGCCATATCTGCATATGCTAGGCTCGTCAAGTTTAACCCGAGTATTATGCACGTGCAAAACTGGCTTGCACCCGTTGTATGTGAACGTAGAGCTTATCACACCTGATCATCACATGGTGTCTCGGCACGACGAACTATAGCAATGGTGCATACTCAGGGAGAACACTTATACCTTGAAATTTAGTGAGGGATCATCTTATAATGCTACCGCCATACTAAGGAAAATAAGATGCATAAAAGATAAACATCACATGCAATCAAAATATGTGACATGATATGGTCATCATCATCTTGTGCCTTTCATCTCCATCTCCAAAGCACCGTCATGATCTCCATCGTCACCGGCTTGACAGCTTGATATCCATCGTAGCGCCGTTGTCGTCTCGCCAACTGTTGCTTCTACGACTATTGCTACCGCTTAATGATAAAGTAAAGCAATTACATGGCGATTGCATTTTATACAATAAAGCGACAACCATAAGGCTCATGCCAGTTGCCGATAACTTTTACAAAACATTATCATCTCATTTAACAATTTATATCTCATCACGTCTTTACCATATCACATCACAACATGCCCTGCAAAAACAAGTTAGACGTCCTCTACTTTGTTGTTGCAAGTTTTATGCGGCTTCTACAGGCTTCTAGAAAGAACCGTTCTTACCTACACATCAAAACCACAATGATTTTTCGTCAAGTGTGTTGTTTTAACCTTCAACAAGGACCAGCCATAGTCAAACTTGATTCAACTAAAGTTGGAGAAACAGACACCCGCCAGCCACATGTGTACAAAACACGTCAGTAGAACCGGTCTCATGAACGTGGTCATGTAATGTTGGTCCGGGCCACTTCATCCAACAATATCGCCGAATCAAAGTAAGACGTTGGTGGTAAGTAGTATGACTATTTTCGCCCACAACTCTTTGTGCTCTACTCGTGCATATCATCTATGCATAGACCTAGCTCAGATACCACTGTTGGGGAATGTGGCATGCAATTTAAAAAATTTCCTACGATCACGCAAGATCTATCTAGGAGATGCATAGCAACGAGAGGGGGAGAGTGTTTACACGTACCCTCGTAGACCAAAAGAGAAAACGTTAGGTTAACGTGGTTGATGTAGTTGAACGTCTTCACGATCCAACCGATCCAAGTACCGAACATACGGCACCTCCGTGTTCAGCACATGTTCAGCTCGATGATGTCCCTCGAACTATTGATCCAGTAGAGGGTCGATGGAGAGTTCCGTCAGCATGATGGCGTGGTGATGGTGTTGTGATCCGCGCAGGGCTTTGCCTAAGCACTACAACGCTATGACCTGAGGAGTAAACTGTGGAGGGGGCACGACACATGGCTAAGAGAACTATTGGTGTGCCTTTTGGGTGCCCCTCGCCCCCGTATATAAAGGAGGGGAGGAGGAGGCCAGCCAGGTGGCGTGCACCATGGGGGGAGTCCTACTAGGAGTAGGATTCACCCCCCCTTCCTTTCTTTCACCAGAGGGAATAGAAAGGAGAGGGAGAGGGAAAGGGAAAGGGAGGCTGCGCCCCCACCTCCTTGTCCTATATGGACTCCCTAGGAGGGGGTGCGCACCACCCCAATGCGTGCTTCCGTCTCTCTCCCTTAGGCCCATGTAGGCCCAACACTTCCCCGGGGGTTCCGGTAACCCCTCGGTACTCCGGAAAAATACTCGAATCACTCGGAACCATCCCGATGCCTGAATACTACCTTCCAATATATGAATCTTTACCTCTCGACCATTTCAAGACTCCTCGTCATGTCCGTGATCTCATCCGGGACTCTGAACAAACTTCGGTCACCAAAACACATAACTCATAATACAAATCGTCATCGAACGTTAAGCATGCGGACCCTACGGGTTCAACAACTATGTAGACATGACCGAGACACATCTCTGGTCAATAACCAATAGCGGAACATGGATGCTCATATTGGTTCGTACATATTCTACGAAGATCTTTACCGGTCAAACCGCATAACAACATACGGCATTCCCTTTGTCATCGGTATGTTACTTGCCCGAGATTCGATCGTCGGTATCATCATACCTAGTTCAATCTCGTTGCCAGTAAGTATCTTTACTCGTTCCGTAATGCATAATCCCACAACTAACTCATTAGTCACATTGCTTGCAAGGCTTATAGTGATGTGCATTATCGAGAGGGCCCAGAGATACCTCTCCGATACACGGAGTGACAAATCCTAATCTCGATCTATGCCAACCCAACAAACACCTTCGGAGACACCTATAGAGCATCTTTATAATCACCCTGTTACATTGTGACGTTTGATAGCACACAAGGTGTTCCTCCGGTATTCGGGAGTTGCATAATCTCATAGTCAGAGGAATATGTATAAGTCATGAAGAAAGCAATAGCAATAAAACTAAACGATCATAATGCTAAGCTAACGAATGGGTCTTGTCCATCACATCATTCTCTAATGATGTGATCTCGTTCATTAAATGACAACACATGTCTATGGTCAGGAAACTTAACCATCTTTGATTAAGGAGCTAGTCAAGTAGAGGCATACTAGGGACACTCTGTTTGTCTATGTATTCACACATGTACTAAGTTTCTGGTTAATACAATTCTAGAATGGATAATAAACATTTATCATGATATAAGGAAATATAAATAACAACTTTATTATTACCTCTAGGGCTATAGACTTGTTTGTCTAACCCTAATCTGTCCAACTTGTGAAAAAACTTGTCCCTCTTGGGGTGCCCTGCCCCTCCTTATATATGTTGAAGAGGCGGCTTACATGAAGAGTCCTAGTAGGATTAGGATTACTCTATTACAAGTGGAGTCCTAGTCTTTCTTCCATTGTAAGGGAATATTCCTTATGCTTTCCTCTTAAGCCGGCCCACCATAACACAAGCCGGTCTTCAATGAACCGCCTTCTGGGCCTTCGGGTCTTGTCGCTCCTATGACTCGCCTGTCGGTTCACCAATGAGTCACTTGGCTCGGCCGGGTCATCAGTGAGTGGAGAGATCCGGGCGGGTCACTTAGTGAGTCGCCAAGTCAGGACGGGTCACCAGTGAGTCGCCAAGTCCAGTCGGGTCATACATCTGGCTGGGTCATATCGCAGGGTATATCCCCGACATTATCCCCCAGTTTAATTTGGATTTATTCATGTTAAACTGTTTCTGATCATCCTTAAGTCCTTGTCATTTCCTTCTTGATACTTGTTCATGACCTCATAGCAAATTTCCTTTAGCAGATATGTTCAAACTTTGTCAATGCAAAAAATTTGAGCACTTCTTTTGAAAAGTTCGGGTCAATAGACCAGCTTCATAATCAATTTGCCGACATTGGTTTCTCATAGAAAAATATTGTGAAGAATAATTCATTTTGATTCAGATCCCAATGCTTAACAAAAATATTGGTCTTGAAATACTCATTTGATTTTCAGTCGGCTTGAAGATGTAGAACTTGCCGGTTTATCATTGCCAAAACTGCCGGTTTTGTAAATATTGATGGCACCGGGTCATAATTGTTGCTAACATCAAGCTTGAAAATGTACCTCCCTTATATGCGTATCACTTGTAGCCCCCAAGTCTTAAGAAGGGAGCGTAGTAACAGCTTAAGACTTGCTTCAATATAAATATCGCAACCTTGAAGAATTCCAGGTTGTTCATCTCAATCACTAGTCAAAACTGAATATTCCACATATGTAGCCCCCAAGTGTCGGGTTGTCATGCTTGCAGCAACCTGAGACTTGTAATTGCCCTATACTCATAAAAACATCAACCAGTGTAGCCCCCAAGGGTCGGGTCATTATGCAATAATGACTAGGGTCTTTGTAAATATGATCATGTAGACTTGAACAACAATGTGTAGCCCCCAAGGGTCGGCTCAGCAAGACAATACTAAGCTAGGACTTTATATATACTTCATTGAAAATAACATCATATGATGTAGCCTCCATCATAGGGCTTGAACCCATGACCACAAGGTTAAGAGCCTTGTGCTCTACCAACTGAGCAATGGACCCTTCAATATAATGGATTAAAGTTTGTGTACTTTAAATTTTTGACACGAGCAATTAGTAGCCCCCAAGGATCGGCTCATCACTATGTGATGGGTCGAGTCTTTAATAAGGCGAGTTAAAGATGCCCTTGCATTAGCCCACAAGTGTCATGGTGCATGCTTGCAGCGACATGGGACTTCCATATTTGATATAATCATGATTTGAATAATGTAGCCCCCAAGTGCCGAGTTGTGTGCCTGCAGCGACTCGGGACTATCCCTTTCATTGTAGAATAAAGCATATCTAGTGAACAAATTTTAAAAAATGTGAACATTTTTTGCAAACATGAACATTTCCTAAATTTCCCAAACAAATTTGAACATGCGAACAATTTCGGGATACACGAACATTTTCAAATTTGCGGACAAATTTTGAAACCACGAATACTTTTTTGTTCATGTTTATAAACAATCAGTTTTTTTTCAAAAAAATGGATTATCGTGAACTTTTCGAATTTTGTGAACAAATTTTGATTAAATCAAATATTTTTGAAAAGTATGAACATTTTATTGAATATATGAATATTTTGTAAAACTGGAATATTTTTTGAAACTATTAACAAAATTTGAAAAAGGTGAACAATTTTTGTAAAGGCGCACAATTTTTGGAATTGAGAACACGAACATATTTTGAAATTTGGGAACAACTTTTGAAAAACCAGAACATTCTTTGCAAACTTGAACATTTTTTGAAACTACGGAACAAATTTGAAAACAGGAACGACTTGTGGAAACCCGAATATTTTTTGAAAGCCACAAACATATAAACAAATAATTGGAAAAAGAAAAAAGAAAATGAAAATTGAAAGAAAAAACAGAAAATAGGAAAAGGAGAGAAAAGCAAAAAAAGAAACAATAAAGAATAAAATCGAAAAAGAAATAGAAATGAAAAAACAGTTCATGAACCTCCATGAATTTTCCCAAAACCGAAAAAAGTCTGGGGACCTCTAGAAGGTTCCCAAAACCAGGATCACCGCAACCATTAACATCAAAAGCATTTTTAATATAGAAGTTTAACACTGTCCAAATTCATTATTAATACTTTTGAAAAATTATATATTTTGATTTATATTTTTCCCATACACATTGTACATTACACCCGAAACAATCCAATGTAGAAATTAAACATTCCTTAATTGAAACAAATTCAAAACCTCCATTTTGTTTTATTTCTACTTTTTTCCATACGCATTGAATTTTTTTCTATACAACAAAAACATTTTTATATACACACTCAACTTTGATCTAGTGAATGATTAACAGTTAAACAATTTAAAACTTTTAGAAATTATTGATTATTTTCTTATAGATGTATGGTTTTTTAATATTTTTTGTATCCATTGGAAACATATTTTCTATGCACTATTAACATTTTTATTGCATGATTATATTGCAAGAAAAATTATAAATGTTGTAGTATTTTTTATTTCTATTTTTTCCATATATATTGTAAATATTTCTATACACACTTCGCATTTTTAATGCATGATTAACACTTTTCAAGTTTTGTATATAAACTGTTTTTATAGTCTGCATACTCAGAATATGTCGTATGATAAGCAAAAGTAAAAAAAATGAAACAAAAAGCGAATGTAAAAAGGTGAAAAAACACGTCAAAAAAGCGTTGAAGGCCTGTGTCCGTACTGGGCCGGCTAAAACCAGGCGAGTGCCTTCAGGGAGACGTCCTACTATCGTCAGATCCTATTTGGCGCCCTTAGCGCCTGATACAGTGCTTTTCACAAACAGGCACACACACCCTCGCTCCCGTCGCTACTAACAGGCCGGCCCATTTCCCCCTTTCGTTATATGCTTTTTATACCGCAAAAAATGCTGCTCGAGGGGAGAATTGAACCTGCCACCAAGGTAGTCAGAGTCGGGATTCGGAGTCGGATCGGTTTTCCTCGGACAGAATCGAGTCGTAAGATCGGATCGTGGAATCGAGGATTCTACTAGATTTATTCAAATAAGTTATTTTGTATGCACACAAGAAATTTATATGAGTTCTATACAGTTTTGACACTAAATATGGAGCAAAGAACGTACACATCAATGCTAGCTGTATTCCAATTCTTTTTATGGCTAACCTACCATCTAGCTCGCATGTATGGAACATATATGAGAGGGAAATAACTAGAACATTTAAACCTTCAATGCACGAATCTTAATTATGTTCTTTTTAGAGTGCGTGAATAGTCAATCACTTATCTATCTGACCTACAGTGCTAAACCTTGAAGGGTCTTGCTCTCCTTCTCCGATCAATCTTGAAGCATCCTCCTTTTCACACTAATTCCATATGTTGACCAGACTGATCCTCAATTTCGATCTAGGGTTGCTGAGAGCTAGATCAAAGGTGTCTACGGCGGAGCGTTCGGTCTTGGGAGGGGAATAAAGGTCCATGAGGTATATGAAAAGGGGTTTGGATGATGGCATATTATTTTTCTACAACTAAACAAATGGCTTAGATAAGTTAGTAGAATCGGATGTAGTCCATAGCATAGTCGGGATTGTATAGTTTTGTATAGGATTCTTTGATTTGGATCGCGACCCAACACGGATTCTACCTGATCCGGATTCATACTGGGATTTGGATCGACATGCTTCCGTAGGGTCATGAAGTCGTAGGATTCTAGCAGTCGAATCGGGATTCTGACTACCTTGCCTGCGAATTCAACTTTGAGGGAGGATGAAATAACCACCGCGCGCACCTCCCCCACTGTGATAAGTTGTTCTTTATAGTCTGCATACTCTGAATATTTCGTATGATAAGAAAAGGTAAAAAAATTGAAACAAAAGACGAATGTAAAAAAGGTGAAAAAAACACATGTCAAAAAAGCGTTGAAGGCATGTGTCCGCGCTTGGCTATCTAAAACCAGGCGGGTGCCTTCAGGGAGACGTCCTACTATCGCCAGATCCTATTTGGCACCCTTAGCGCCTGATACAATGCTTTCCACAAACGGGCACACACCCCCTCCCTCCTCAAGGTGGCAACGGGGACGGGATGACCGGGGATGACTCCACCATCACCGCCCCAATCCCCGTCAACCCTCATACCCGTGAGCCCCATGAAGCTTCGCGGGGACAAAATATCCCCCATCCCCATCAATATCGGGTACCTGGTACCCGTCGGGGTATCCATGGGGATCTCGAAACTGACTGGGATAGGTGAGATTGGAGAGGTGGAGAAAAATAACTGTGTGAAATATCTATTTATTAATCTATATATTGTGCATTTGTAGTACGCATGGCATAGTTTTTCGGGTATCCATGGAGTCC